>NC_059428.1:1788714-1916214 GCF_021028975.2 Sphaerodactylus townsendi | reverse complement strand
TTCTTAATCTTATTCTTATTCTTCTTCGTATCAGCCTGGAAAGTACAGCAGGGTTTTTTTGCATGTTTTTGCACCTGGGCGGGGCCTTGAGGCCTATTTTATCCTCTTCCTCTGCAGGAAGCTCACCTGTCAGAGATCAACGCCATCAAGTTCAGCCCCACCTCAAGCATGGTGGCCACGGGTGGAACAGACAGGCTCATCAGACTGTGGAGTGTGGCTGGCGGTAAGAGCGGAGCCCGTGCCTGAGTTAGCCGTAGGTGGGTTGAAAGGAGTGGGTAAGAACGTTTAAAACATTGGCCAACCTTTAAGGTCGCTTCTACTCCAGCTCCGGCCTCCCGGCGGACAAGGGGAGGGATGACGCACCATCTAGCATCTATATGGTTCCTGATTTTAATGAAGTGATATTAGTTATGCTGTGTTTAAAAGTCGTATTTTATATTATGGTGTTTTAAAGTTGTATTTATATCATATGGTTTGTTTATCGGGCCTCTGAGCCCCTCGGGAGGGGGGGGGGGGGCCTATAAGCCCAATCATTGGTGAATTTTGATGATTTATTGTCCTTCGAAGACTTTCGCGCCGAATCGCTTGGTAATATGTGGTTTTCGGTGTATGGCCACCATGTTCTGCTTGGCATTCTCTGATCGCTTTTAAGATCCCAGCGCGCAGATTCACGCGAAGTAGCGTCAGGAGAGATATACAGAACGGCCACAGCCCGGAAACCACACAGCATCCAAGATTGATCGATTAACAACAACAACAACAATAATAATACATACACATACATCCTACTATTGGGGGGAAAGAAGAATAAAGAATGTAAGAATAAAGAATGTAAAGGAGCAGCAGTGGTGTAGTGGTTAAGAGCAGGTGCATTCTAATCTGGAGGAACCGGGTTTGATTCCCAGCTCTGCCGCCTGAGCGGTGGAGGCTTATCTGGGGAATTCAGATTAGCCTGGGCACTCCCACACACGCCAGCTGGGTGACCTTGGGCTAGTCACAGCTTCTCGGAGCTCTCTCAGCCCCACCTACCTCCCAGGGTGTTTGTTGTGAGGGGGGAAGGGCAAGGAGATTGTCAGCCCCTTTGAGTCTCCTTACAGGAGAGAAAGGTTGGATATAAATCCAAACTCTTCTTCTCCTTCTCCTTCTCCTTCTTCTCCGTCTCCGTCTCCTTCTCCTTCTTCTTCTTCTGCTTCTCCTCCTTCTCCTTCTCCGTCTCCATCTCCTTCTGCTTCTCCTCCTCCTCCTCCTCCTCCTCCTCCTCCTCCTTCTTCTTCTTCTTCTTCTTCTTCTTCTTCTTCTTCTTCTTTCTGGTTTGTTTGGTTATTCTTTCTTTGTAATTCATATTGTCCTGACTTTTCCCAGGCCACCTGGAGCACACGCAGACGTTGGAAGGAGCTACTGGAGGCATCACCAATCTCGACTTTGACCCGTCGGTGAGTGAGACCCTAGTTGTGAATGCCCACTAGCTGTTTGGGTGATGCCAGACTGCTGCACTGCAGGGTGCCCTTGCTTGGAGACTGCACCCTCTCCTCACTAAGCATATTCAGGGTTGGAGGGGACATACATACAGGGTGGACATACATATATACATATTATTACATATTACATATACATATTCTAGCTGATAGGCTGTTTCTTCACACTGGGATTGAACCCGGGTTTGATTCCCAGCTCTGCCACTTGAGCCGTGGAGGCTTATCTGGGGAACCAGATTAGCCTGTGCACTCCAGCACACGCCAGCTGGGTGACCTTGGGCTAGTCACAGTTCTTTGGAGTTCTCTGAGCCCCGCCCACCTCATAAGGCGTTTGTTGTGGGGGGGAGGGGGAGGGCAAGGAGATTGTCAGCCCCTTTGAGTCTCCTGCATGCAGACAATGAGTATTACATAAAACAAACTCTTCTTCTTAGAGGGCGGGGAGCTGTTCCTGCGGGGACGGGACCGCGTTGTTGCTGGTGCGTGGGCGTGGCAGGCGTTATTATCAATATAAGGTCATCATAAATACAATATATACATATAAAAACATTAAAATTCATTAAAATACATTAAAATAATGGGTATAAATTACAGGCTGTAAAGTACAGGCTACACATTCAGGGAAAACTTTTCAATGAATACAGTTCAGCGGTGGAATCGGATGCCTAGGGAGTTGGGTGAGCTCCCCCTTGCTGACCATCTTCAAGCAGCAGCTGGACAAACATTCGCCAGCGATGCTGCCGGCTGGTTCATTGAACGGGGGTTGGACTAGATGGGCTCTAGGGGACCTTCCTGCTCTATGATTCTCACAGCCCCTCTGCTCTGTCTCCCCCTCCCAGGGATCCCATGTCTTGGGAGCTTCATACAACAATGTTGCTCAGGTGTGGAGGACCGGAAACAAAAAATGTCAAGTGAGTCCATCTGGGTTTCTCTAGAGGCACTTGCGAAGGGGCAGGCTGGGCGGTGATCGGGGTGGATCCAGAGGTGGGATCCAGCAGGTCTCCTCAAGCAGGTTCCCTGAGAGGTAGGTTACTACCATTATTTGTGTGTAAAAGCCGAGAGGGGTAGCTACACACTCATGCATTTTGCCACATGATTTTTGCCTCAGTTACCCCCCTCCTCTCAGCAGTAGCGCGCAGAACTTGAAGCAGTCTAGCAGGAGGTAGGTGCACCAAGGCGCATGCAGAAGCCTGTGCCTCATGCGCTGCATTCATAAGCTTCCTGCCCAAGGATTCCCATGCATGAAAGGCCGCTGGCCCCTTGCCACAGCCCTCGCCTAGGGAACGCCTCACTGAATGCCCCCCTGCCCCAGCCCTCTACTGTCATTGCTTACTTTATTGTAGTTTCTAATCCCACCACCATGGGAACTCTGGGGACTGAAATTTTGGATCCCACCTAACTGGGTGGATCAGCATGAATAACTGCCCAGGGAACGCACTTGAAAGATCCTAAGTTCGTGACAGAAAAACCGGAAACTACCCAGTTCTTTAGCTAGTAAAAACAAAACGCAGCATGAGTTATCAAAAAGGAATTATCCCTTTAATAAAGTTCTAAGTTTAAAACCTGAAGGCTACAAGCAAAAAAATATATATTTACCAAAAAAGAAAAAGGAAGACAAAATAGTCGTGTGCTAAAAAGCACCGGCAAGCAATCAAGCTTACACAGTGAGCAACATAAGGAAAAATACAGCAACACAGGACAGCGTACATCTGGCCTCTCGTTGGGTACAAGTAAGGGGGAGGGTGGGAGCTAAAGCCATCTGTAAGTTATAGATGGTTCTTATTAACCAGTTATTGTTTGTTGTTACTTGTTTTAATTGTTTTTATGGCTAATGTTGGACACCGCCCTGAGCCCTTCGGGGGAGGGCGGTATATAAATTTGATGAAATAAATAAATAAATGTAGCATAAAGACAAGGAGTAAAACGTAGAGGAAAAATGGAGGAGAGAGATGAGCATGGAAAACTAGAACATAAGAACATAAGAACTTGCCAGCTGGATCAGACCAGAGTCCATCTAGTCCAGCTCTCTGCTACTCACAGTGGCCCACCAGGTGCCTTTGGGAGCTCACATGCAGGATGTGAAAGCAATGGCCTTCTGCTGCTGCTGCTGCTCCTGAGCACCTGGTCTGCTAAGGCATTTGCAATCTCAGATCAAGGGGGATCAAAATTGGGAGCCACAGATCGACTTCTCCTCCATCAATCTGTCCAAGCCCCTTTTAAAGCTGTCCAGGTTAGTGGCCATCACCACCTCTTGTGGCAGCATATTCCAAACACCAATCACACGTTGCGTGAAGAAGTGTTTCCTTTTATTAGTCCTAATTCTTCCCCCCCCAGCATTTTCAATGAATGCCCCCTGGTTCTAGGATTGTGGAGAAAGAGAAAAATGTCTCTCTCTGTCCACATTTTCTACCCCCATGCATAATTTTTTTTATAGACTTCAATCATATCCCCCTCAGACGTCTCCTCTCCAAACTAAAGAGTCCCAAACGCTGCAGCCTCTCCTCATAAGGAAGGTGCTCCAATCCCTCAATCATCCTTGTTGCCCTTCTCTGCACTTTTTCTATCCCTTTGATATCCCTTTTGAGATGTGGCGACCAGAACTGAACACAGGACTCCAAGTGCGGCCGCACCACGGCTTTATATAAGGGCATGATAATCCTTGCAGTTTTATTCTCAACTCCTTTCCTAATGATCCCCAGCATAGAGTTTGCCTTTTTCACAGCTGCCAGGCATTGAGTGGACATTCCCATGGAACTATCCACTAAGACACCCAAATCCCTTTCCTGGTCTGTGACTGATAGCACTGACCCAATGATGGTTAGGAAGTCCTTCCTAATGTTTAGGTGGAATCTCTTGTCCTGCACCTTTTCCTGCATTACTCCGTGTCCTCGTCTCTGAGGCAGCAGAAAGCAAGCTCGTTCCCTCTTCGACAGGGCATTGTCCTCTTAAACTAATTAGATTTGGCAGAACAGCCTTTCTTGCGGGTTCGGGAGACCGAGTTCCCATCTCTGTGCTCTGACCGGTTTCTCCCAGGAACGTTCTGATAGCAAACAAAAGAAGCCCAGTTAAACGCGTTCGTGCCGTGAGAGATTCTGGCGGGGGGGTGGCGGAACTCAGGGCTCTGCGACGCTTCAGGGCTGCGCAGGGTTGGCGCGCAGATACTGCCGGGCTAGAGCACAGCGTCCCTCCTAGGCATCAAAGCCTGCCCATTTGCCAAGTTGGGCATGCTGGCCTGCTTTCGTGAGCCTTAATTGGGACTCCGGCGCTTCCAGCTGCTCTCCGCTTCCACCCCCTTGTGAAACAGTTCACATCCCTGTCGGGGGAATTAACTGCCCGGTTGACTTCAAATGTGCATCGCCAATTAAGCTTTCCGAGTCTTGGCCTTCCGGGGTTTTTTGGGGGGGGGGGTTGTCCCTGCAGTTTAATGCCCTGGTTGCTGCCAATACGTGGCAGAGAAGGGACTATTTTTATGAACCAACGTGGCTACCCTTAGAAAAAATTGAGATGTACCCAGAAAACTATCTACTTGGAATCTTTCAAGACAACCTAGCAGTGAATAACATGAATCTATTTCTATACCTTTCCACAGCAGCTAGATTGCAAATTGCAAAAAAGTGGAAAAATAAAAAAACCCCAAACTGTAAGAACATAAGAACATCAGAACAAGCCAGCTGGATCAGACCAGAGTCCATCTAGTCCAGCTCTCTGCTACTCGCAGTGGCCCACCAGGTGCCTTTGGGAGCTCACCTGCAGGAGGTGAAAGCAATGGCCTTCTGCTGCTGCTGCTGCTCCCAAGCACCTGGACTGTTAAGGCATTTTCAATCTCAGATCAAGGAGGATCAAGATTGGTAGCCATAAATCGACTTCTCCTCCATAAATCTGTCCAAGCCCCTTTGAAAGCTATCCAGGTGAGTGGCCATCACCACCTCCTGTGGCAGCATATTCCAAACATCAATCACACGTTGTGTGAAGAAGTGTTTCCTTTTATTAGTCCTAATTCTTCCCCCCAGCATTTTCAATGGATGCCCCCTGGTTCTAGTATTGTGAGAAAGAGAGAAAAATTTCTCTCAGTCGACATTTTCTACCCCATGCATCATTTTATAGGCTTCAATCCTATCCCCCCTCAGACGTCTCCTCTCCAAACTAAAGAGTCCCAAACGCTGCAGCCTCTCCTCATAAGGAAGGTGCTCCAGTCCCTCAATCATCCTCGTTGCCCTTCTCTGCACTTTTTCTATCTCTTCGATAAGCATAACGATTATGATTTTTGTGTGTTTGTCTGCTTGATCTTGTCATCTGTGTTTTGATTTGATTTTAATTAACGTTATAACTGCATAGGACGAACTTGTATTCATTATCTTGAAATGTCAATTCTTGGGATACATGACGACTATTGAGATAAAATTTAAGTCTGAAAAATTTAAGCAAAGCTTAGGAAGAAACCTAGAGATTAAAATGAGATATAAATTACTGAATGAAATCGTATGCATATTCTAAAGGCAAATTAACTCCTGAACTACAACAAGGAAGTCTACTTAGCTTTTTAATATATTTTTTATATTTTTAAAGATTGTATATATGTGATAGTGTAGAATTATAATGACGACTGATGTCAGAGATTGACTCGACCCATAAGTTTGTTTTTTGTATATACAAATAAAAATTAAAAAAAAGAAAAGAAACCGTCTTGTTCCGAAGTCTCCTGTAAACATCTTTTTAAGGTCTGAGGCAGTGTGTCTGGGGAGGGGGCTACGTTTGCTCATTCCCCCTCTCCATCTAGTTTTCAGATCTAATTAATAATAGCAATAGGAAAGACTGTTAAAAAGCAATCAGTCTTCTAACACCTCCTGCTTTTCTGCTGTCTAGGAGATCCTCACCGGACACGCGGACAAAGTGACGGCGGCCGTGTTCAGGTCCACTCGGCACCAGGCTGTGACGGGCAGCCGAGACCGGACGGTGAAAGAGTGGGATTTGTGCAAGGGGGCATGTGAGTGGCAGAGATGGGAGTGCGGGACCCTGACGGAAGTGCGGGAGCAGCAGTGGCGTGGTGGCTAAGAGCAGGTGCACTCTGATCTGGAGGAACCGGGTTTGATTCCCCGCTCTGCCGCCTGAGCTGTGGAGGCTTATCTGGGGAATTCAGATTAGCCTGTGCACTCCCACACACGCCAGCTGGGGGACCTTGGGCTAGTCACAGCTTCTCGGAGCCCCACCCACCTCACAGGGTGTTTGTTGTGAGGGGGGAAGGGCAAGGAGATTGTAAGCCCCTTTGAGTCTCCTGCAGGAGAGAAAGGGGGGATATAAATCCCAAACTCCTCCTCCTCCTCCTCCTCTCTCTTTCTTTCTCTTCTTCTCTTTCTCTTTCTTCTTCTTCTTCTACTTCTTCTTTTTGCTAGTCACGCATAGGCATCAAACTCGCGGCCCCTCCTAGATGCTATGGACTACAGTTCCCATCACCCCCTGCCAGCATGATGGGAACTGTAGTCCATAACATCTGGAGGGCTGCGAGTTAGTGGTTCCGGGGCCCCGGAATGTTCGGCTGGCGTCGACACAGGCCAGGGCTTTTATGGCTGGTGGAACTCTCTCATCAATGACATCCGGGCCCCGCAGAGTTTATCTTAGTTCTGCAGGGCCCACAAGGGAGTTGCTCCACCAGGTCTTTTCTGTCGAGCCTTCCAGGCATCCCTCTTCTTAAAATAATCCTCAGGCCTGCAACTGAGTGCAACACACGTGCTTTTTAATGCTTTTTAATGCTTTTGAACACACCTGCTTTTTAATGCTTTTGAACTTTTTGTTGCCATCTTGTTTAAACTGGTTTTAACATTTCTATATTTCTATATTTTTTGGTATTGTTTTTAAACTATCGTATTATGTTTGAATGAGCCAGATTAGCCTGTGCACTCCAACACATGAAGCTAGCCGGGTGACCTTGGGCTACTCACAGTTCTTCGGAGCTCTCTCAGCCCCACCCACCTCACAGGGTGTTTGTTGTGGAGCGGGGGAAGGGAAAGGAGTTTGTAAGCCCCTTTGAGAAAGGGGGGGGGGCGCAGAGGTGGGATCCAGCAGGTTCTCACAGGTTCCCGAGAGTAGGTTACTAATTATTTGTGTGTGCCGAGAGGGGGTTACTAATGGGTGATTTTGCCCCGTGATTTTTGCCTTAGTTACGCCCCTCCTCTCAGCAGTAGCGTGCAGAACTTGGAGCAGTCTAGCAGGAGGTGCACCGGCGTGGCAGCCCGCGCTCATGGGCATTCAAGCTTCCCGCCTAAGGATCCGGGCGCGAGCGGCTATACAGCCAAGCTAGCAGCCCCCAAGCAGGAATGCCTCCTCACTCGGAATTCCCGACCACTGCCCCCTGCCCCACCCAGTCTCCACCCAGTTGGCTTTACGCCTACAGTTGGCTCTTGAATCCCACCACCATGGGAACCTGCTACTAAAATTTTTGGATCCCACCACTGGGGGTGGGGGGGATATACATCCAAACTCTTCTTCTTCTAAGAAGAGCCTCGAGCCTTTTGGGGGATTGGCGAGGATGAAGATAAACAAATAAATAACATCGCAACACGGCGCAGGGAGGGAGCTGATGCGAACCCTTTTCCTCGTGGGAACTCCCGCCCTCCGGGTTCACGCTACTGTATTTCTGACAGGTTCCAGAACCATCAGCGTTTTGTCCTACTGTAACGATCTTGCTTGCTGTGACACCACCATAGTCAGCGGACATCACGACAAGACAATCCGGTTCTGGGACACCAGGTGAGCGCACAAGCCCCCGTGCTCGGTACTGGCTTCGTAAGCCGGGCTTTCCCCTTCTACCAGGGGTTCTCGACCTCCTGGGACCACTTCTAGATTTGACATATTTCGGGGCACCCGCGTGCGAAGTCACTCCACGCTGCTTCCCCCCTCCCTGTCCAGAAATGCAGATGTTTCACATCAGTCGACACGGAGCAGGTTTCTATATTTTGCGTTTATTATTAAAACACAATAATGTGGTGGTTCCAGTCTCCGCTCCTTTTGTGCCCTGATTACATCTGTAGTTATTATTGCTTCATGTCAACGGATCTCTTTTTGTGGAGGTTTTAATTTTCTTCAAGTTCGTTGTGTGGTTCAGAGCAGGTGGACTGTAATCTGGAGAGCTGGGTTCGATTCCCTGCTCCGCCACATGAAGCCTGCTGGGTGATCTTGGGCCAGTCACAGTTCTCTCTGGACTCTCTCAGACTCACCAACCTCGCAAGCAGAGGTGGGATCCAGCAGGTTCTCACAGGTTCCCGAGAGCAGGTTACTAATTATTCGTGTGTGCCAAGAGGGGGTTACTCATGGGTGATTTTGCCACGTGATTTTTGCCTTAGTTACACCCCTCCTCTCAGCAGTAGCGCGCAGAACTGGAAGCAGTCTAGCAGGAGGTGCATGCTTTTCAAATTCCATCTTTTGAACGATTGCTTTGCCGATGGGGTAAACAATTCCAGTATTATGGACAAGGAAAGAAGGGGAAAGCCATGCCCCACACGTTTACCCACTGTGGCCTGGGATGTCCCAAACAGCTGTGCGGATGGTTTTAATGATGTATTGTCGAAGGCTTTTATGGCCAGAATCAGTAGGGTGTTGTGGGTTTTCCGGGCTGTATGGCCGTGTTCCAGTAGCATTCTCCCTGACGTTTTGCCTGCATCTGTGGCTGGCATCTTCAGAGGATCTGATTCAGATCCTCTGAAGAGGCCAGCCACAGATGCAGGCAAAACGTCAGGAGAAAATGCTACTGGAACACGGCCATACAGCCTGGAAAACACACAACACCCTGGTTTTAATGATGTGCAAATAAACTAGGCTGCTCTGATGTGGCCTGTCCGGGTCGTGGCGTATGTCCGCTGAAGCCTTCCCTGTTGAATTAGTTGCCTGCTCCTCCCAGTCAGCCAGAAGGTAACCTGTTTCCCACTCCCCAGGGCACCCAGCTGCACGCAAGTGATCCCCGTGGGTGGCAGGGTGACGTCCTTGAGCGTCAGTCACGACCAGATGCACCTGCTTAGCTGCTCCCGGGACAACGCGCTCAAAGTCATCGATCTGCGAACGCATAACATCCAGCAGGAGTTCAGGTGAGGGGCCAGAGAGCCAAACAGCTGGATTTCCGAGACAAATGGTTGAAAAAGAAGAGTTTGGATTTATACCCCACCTTTCTTGGACAGATTGATGGAGGAGAAGTCGATCTCTAGCTCCCAATCTTGATCCTCCTTGATCTCAGATTGCAAATGCCTGAGCAGACCAGGTGCTCGGGAGCAGCAGCCGCAGAAGGCTATTGCTTTCACCTCCTGCACGTGAGCTCCCAATGGCACCTGGTGGGCCACTGCGAGTAGCAGAGAGCTGGACTAGATGGACTCTGGTCTGATCCAGCAGGCTCGTTTTGATGTTCTTGTGTTTGTCTCCTGTAAGGAGACTCAAGGTGGCCTACAAGCTCCTTTCCCTTCCTTCATCTCTCCACAACAGACCCCTTGTGAGGTAGGTGGGGCTGAGAGAGTTCTGTGACTAGCCCATGGTCACCCAGCAGGAATGTAGGAGTGCAGAAACACATCTGGTTCACCAGATAAGCCTCCGCCACTCAGGGGGAGGAGTGGAGAATAAACCCGGTTCTCCAGATTAGAATCCACCTGCTCTTGACCACCATACCACTCTAACTCCAACACATTTAACCTCCTGAAACTATCTGTGAGTTCAATATGGACTTGAGGGTATCACATCAAGCTTTGACAAGCCAGCATAAGAACATAAGAACATAAGAACTAGCCTGCTGGATCAGACCAGAGTCCATCTAGCATGTGAAACATAAGAACATAAGAACAAGCCAGCTGGATCAGACCAGAGTCCATCTAATCCAAACTAAAGAGTCCCAAACGCTGCAGCCTCTCCTCATAAGGAAGGTGCTCCAATCAAATACAAATACAAATACAAATACAAAACCTTTAATGGCATATAAAGAGTGGTAAAATACAGATTATGTTAAAACCAATTGACTAAAATTTACACAGAGGTTTCACTCTTGATCCAAGTGCCTTTGTTAAAAACCTGGCAACTGATTCAGTAGTGTGGGGATGATGGTCACTAAGCAGGTGTGAAACTATTTCCTTGTCTGATCCTTCAATGAAAATTTCTTCAAGATGGCTCCTCGGTGAAAAAGTGCTAAACCGGATAGACTGCCAAATCTTGCAATGAAGGCGAGCACGCGGTATCTAGTTGTTTCCTGGTAGGCTCCGTACAGGAACAAACAAGTCCTGTTCTCCTGTGGATGCTATGATATCTGCCTCTTTGTTTGGGTAAGCCGTCGTAACACATTTAGCCGAAAGTAAGCATAAAATATTCAAGTGAGATGTGGATTGATTAAATTACTCATATATTTAGCCGCCATAAAACCCGCAATGGTGGTGAAATGCCATAAAATGTGGGGAGAACAAGTTCTGCAGGCTCCAGCTGCAGGAAGCTGCCCTTCAATGTCAAGAGTAATGCTGTTTCAAAACTCCTAAAAGCCTGTCTCTTCATTCATCAGTAGAGTTGGTCAAAAGATACACCTATGTTGTTTATTTGCTTCTGATACCTTTGGTGTGCCAGGTGGAGTGGAAGTGGTCGCTTAACAGAAAATATGTGAGACTGCCCGGGAGGGCTCTATAATGAAGGCTGGCCAGTATTTAAAACAAAGAGCCAAACCCGAAAAATTATTCTTGGTCTGCTTCTAAACAAAGAACTTGATAAAGCGGACTGAGCTTCCAAGACCCAATAAACGCATCAAGAAACAGATTGAACACTCTCTAATTTCAGCGTTTTTTGCTCCCAGATTGGAGTCTGGGTATACCAGGCGGTAGTTTTAACTGAAACTCATTGGCGGCAGGAAAAAAATTGACCGCCTCCCGGTGTGGAAAAATCTGATATTGCTAAGCACTTTGATTTTACTTGCATTGAGAGTCTGGGTGGATATGAGAGGTCCAGGTTAAGGAATGACGGAAGGTGATTCCTAAATATCTGTATGAATGGACCTGTCTAACTACTGCAATTGCTTATTTTCCACGCATGAGTTTTTTTGAAATTTAAAAGATCAGCACTTTGGATTTGCTATAATTAATCGACAGGCACTGTTTGTGCAGCACGCCGCAGCGGGCTTGAAGTAGTCTTTGCAGGCCCACCTTGGACCGAGACAGTAACACAGTGTCGCCTGGCATAGAGAAGTGCACATGTGGGTCTCTTGTCCTAAATGGGGTGCGTTGACTTTCAGTCTGAGATAAATGAGGAGCAAGGTCGCTTAAATAAAGCAGATTAACAGGAGAGGAGCAAGAATACTGGGACCTCAAGTTTGACTCCCCTTGTTAGAAACTATAGGTGAAGTTAGCTGCCCGCATTCCATCACAACTAACTTGACAGGTAGCTGAGGAATACAACTGGCTAATAAGAAACAGTAATCTCTGGTCTATTCCCAACACAGCCAATTTTTTTCCTACAGCTGATTCCTGGGATAGAGCCTAATGCGCATTTCCCAAATCTAGGAAAGCCAAGAAGGGAGTTTCACCCTCAAAGTGGCAACATTTCTCCCTAAAATGGTTTAAAACCAGACAATGGTCAAGGGTGGATTTACCTGTGGTATATCCCATCTGTTCCGGCCTAGCACTGAAGAGGACCAGGCAGTGAGATTGCAAGGTGCACCTTTATGCAGTTTACTAGCCACTGAAAGCAAGCTTATAATATAGTTAGATGGATTTGATGGATTTTTTTTATGTAGAGGTACAATGATAGCTTCCAGTCCAGTGCTTAGGGATACAGCCACTGTTGTTAATTTTGGGTACAGGTAGCTAAAATAGGCCCAGAACTCCTGGAATCTTCTAAAGAGCCCAGGTGGCAGGCCATCAGGGCTTCTCCGGGCGCTCTTTGTTTTAGGTCAGATATAAGGGTGATCACCCCGTCGCGAGCTGACAGGAGGCCATTCAGGTAAATGCTTTGTTGCCCAGTTGCACATGTGGAGTGCATCCAAAAGTTCTGGATTGCAGAAAATGGCTGTAAAATGTGTCCCTCCATGCTTCCACCTCGGAAATTGAGAACCGATGGGCTGCATAGGCCTCACGGGCACTTGAATTCAATTGGCGCCAAAAGCTTTGCTGTCTCTGGAGTTAAAGGCTTTGATGTGGAGATTGTTCCAAATCTTTGTAAGATGTAATTTCTTTTTTGGTCTTAAAAAGATCATGATAGGACTTTCTAGGCCAAGTAGGTAACACCTCTTTGATAGCTTACACTTTTCCCCTCTAAGTTCACAATGATGAAATAAGAACATAAGAACATAAGAACAAGCCAGCTGGATCAGACCAGAGTCCATCTAGTCCAGCTCTCTGCTACTCGCAGTGGCCCACCAGGTGCCTTTGGGAGTTCACATGTAGGATGTGAAAGCAATGGCTCTCATGGCTGTTGCTCCCCGAAAGCACCTGGACTGTTAAGGCATTTGCAATCTCAGACTTCAAAGAGGCTCAAGATTGGTAGCCATAAACTTTCGACTTCTCCTCCATAAATCTGTCCAAGCCCCTTTTAAAGCTATCCAGGTTAGTGGCCATCACCACCTCCTGTGGTGAAAGCATATTCCAACACCAATCACACGCTATGTGAAGAAGTGTTTCCCTTTTATTTTCGTCTCTAATTCTTCGCCCCAGCATTTCAATGAATGCCCCCTGGTTCTAGTATTGTGAGAAAGAGAGAAAAATTTCTCTCTGTCAACATTTTCTACCCCATGCATAATTTTATAGACTTCAATCATATCCCCCCCTCAGACGCTCTCCCTTCCAAACTAAAGAGTCCCAAACGCTGTGAAGCTCTTTCCTCATAAGGAAGGTGCTCCAGTCCCTCTCAATCATCCTCAAGTAGTTCTCTCTCTTGCACTTTTTCTATCTCTTCACAACTTTTTTTTGAGATGTGGTGACCAGAACTGAACACAGTACTCCAAGTGTGGGTCGCACCCACAGCTTTATATAAGGGCATGACAATCTTGCAGTTTTATTTAATAATTCCTTTCCTGATTATCCCTGTAGCATAGAGTTTGCCTTTTCACAGCTGCTATACATTGAGTTGATATCTCATGGGTTCACTAAATTAAGACTTCCAAATCCCTTCCTCTTATTCAGACTGATAGCACTGACCCCCCTGTAGCGTATGTGACGCTTTGGATTTTTTGTCCCTATGTGCACTTCACTTGCATTTTGCTACATTGAACTGCATTTGCCATTTCTAGCCCACTCACCTACTGACCAAGGTCCTTGGAGTCTCACAACCTTTGTGGTTCTCTACCAAGCACCCTACATAAATTTGGTATCATCTGCAAACTTGGCCACCACGCTACCCACCCCTACTTCCAGGTCATTTATGAATAGGTTAAAGAGCACTGGTCCCAAACGGGATCCTTGGGGACACCCACTCCCCACATCTCCATTGTGAGAATTTCCCATTTACAATCTACCTCCCTTTGCTTCCCTGTTTCGCTAACCAGTTTTAATCCATAGTAGGACTTCTCTCTCTATTCCTTCTATTGCTGAGTTTTTCTAATAGTCTCTGGTGAGGAACTTGTCAAAAGCCTTTTGGAAACTTTTTCAAGCAGACAATGTCCACTGGTTCCCCTACCACATGCCTATTTACATCCTCAAAGAACCTCTAGTAAGTTTGTAAGACAGGATTGGCTCCTCTGCAAAAGCCATGCTGACTCTTTTCTCAGCAGGTTTTGCTTTCTTGTACATGTTTTATAATTCTATCTTTAATGACAGATCTACTAATTTAATACTAGAACAGATGTCAAACTGACTGGCTTGTAATTTCCTCTCGGGTCCCCTTGTAGATCCTTTCTTAAAAGATTGGTGTGACATTGGCCATCTTCCAGTCTTCAGGGATGGAGCCTGATTTCTCAAGGATAAGTTGCATATTAAAGGGAGAACAACAGCAGTTTCATGCTTGAGCTATTTAAGAACTCTTGGTGAATGCACCAAATTTAGGGATTGCATTTAGTTTATCAATGGCTGCCAGAACTTCTTCCTCTTGTCTACCACTATCTTCTGCTAGTCTCGGATCTACCCCTAAGAAGCTTGGTCTAGGTAGCAGAATTTTCCTCACCTCCTCTTTGTGAAGACAGATGCAAAGAATTCATTCAGCTTTCACCTCTGCCATCTTTAGCACACCCTTTGTTCCTTTGTCATCTAATCTGGCCTACCGGGCCCTTTGCTGGCTTCCCCTGCTTTGATGTACTTGAAGAACTGTTTGTTGCTATTTTGATGTTCACAGCCATGCCTCATAATCCTTGGCCTCCTTTACAGCTAACATGCTTCTCTTTGCCACCATTTGTGTTCTCTGGTACTTTTATCAGTTAAGTTGGACTTCCATTTTCTAAAAGACATCTTTTTTTTTTTTTTTTTCCTAATACCTCACCATTCCCTGTTAACCATGGTGGCTTTCTTTGACTGGGCTGCCTTCTCTAACCTGTGGGAACACATTCCAGTTGAGCTTTACACTGTGTTTAAATAACCTCCAAGCATCTTGGACATTTTGACTTCTCTCTTGATTTTCCTTTCAGCTTCCTTATGCGACCTATCCCCCTCATCTTGAGAAATTTCCTTTCTGGAAGGCTTAATGTAACTACATTGGTAGCTGTCACTTGTCTGCATGCAGAGATACTGAATCTGACAGCATTAGGGAGTCGCTTGTTCCTATCGGGTTAACAACACTGACTTCCCGCACCAGGTCCTGGGTCCCACATAGAATTCAGATCTAGGATCACATCTCCTGGTTGGTCTTTACAACCATCTCGCTCTAAGCCACACAGTCATTTAGCAGACCCAGGAATGTTCTCTCCTTACTATGACCTGAAATATGCATTTTCCAGTTTATATGGGGATAGTTAAACCACTTCCATTACCAATGGTACATTTTGCTTTGTTATCTCTAATTTCTTTTTCCATCTCAGAATCCTCTAGGCGCTAATAGGGGACGACATAATATATTCCTAATGTTAAACGCTTCACCCCTGGTATTGATATCCACAGTGCTTCTGTGAGGAACTAGCTCCTGCATTTCTGTCTATTATGTATACGCAGGTTTCTTTTGATGGGAGGCACTGCCCCCCAATACTCTGTCCTATCCTTCCTGTAGAGCCTGTAACCTGGGATAACAGCATCCCACTGGTTCTCCTCACCATGCCCCGTGGATGCCCACCACCAATGTCCCCTTCAAACCTGTACTCCAGCTCCCCCCCCATTTCCTAGGTGGTACTGCTTCATTTATTAGTAGAGCACACTTATATACTCTGTCTCTGTCCCTAACCTGGGATTTTATGTGTTTTGCCCTCTAGCCTTTTGTAGACACTAATATCACTTATCACACTGCTATGTTCCTCACTTGTATGTGGTTGATTTAAAAACCCTCCTTCTCTGTCTGCATCCCCATGGACTCTGTATTCCTAACCTGGTGTCACCCTAGCTCCTACGGCTTCCAGGAACAGTTTGGGTGCTGTTCTGCCACCTTTTAATGTTGAGCCAGCAAGCTTTGGTTCCTCCTCTTGGTTAAGATGAAGCTCCATCCCTTTGTACAGGCCAGCCTTTTATCCCAAAGGTTCCCCAGTTCCTGACAAATCTGAAACCCTGCCTTGCACCAATCTTCCTCTCATCCACGCGATTGAGACCCTGCATTCATGGCCTAGCCTGGCCTCGGTGCTGCGGAACAGGTAGTGCATTTCAGAGAATGCTAAATTCAGGGGTCCACGAACTTTTCCTAGTAGCTTCCACCTCAGCTTCCAGAACCTCCCCCGCTACATTTCCCACGTCATTGGGTACCAATGTGGGACTACAACTGCTGACTCCACCCTTGCACTGTCTAACAGCCTATCTAGACGAAGCGGATATCCGCGAATCTCACAGATTAGGCAGGCAAGTCCCAACTTCCGGAGTTGGGACTTGCTGCTCATACATTCTCCGTCAAACCAGGTGGAGGGATTCACTGAATGTGAAAGTTTATGATGTGATTGATTACTGGAACCCTGAGGGGTTAGATAGGGAACCAGTTCATTATAGATTTGACAAACCTCCTCTGTCCTTTGCTGCAGTTAACTGTTGAAGAAAGCAGCCATCCGACTACTCAGCCAGAATGAGCTTATCGTGCTTAGTTCATTTCTTAAGGCCCAGCGGCCGGGATATGACAGGGAAGACCCTTCTTCCTGAGCTGATTTGTTTTGAAGGGATTTGTTTATTAGTCTAAGAAGAAGGAGAGTGCTCACTTCTCCGCTCGAGCCATAATTGCAAAGTGATCAAATGTGGTTTGTTAGTTCAGGGCGATATTATTACATACAATCAATCACACCTACCCCTAATGCAGATCTAAACGTGAACTTTCCAGGGTAATCAAAGGAGGAAGACCATTTAAAATTCCCCTATTTGCTGATAGGCAAAGGTCTAGCACATGGGGAGCTGCTTGATTTATGGTGCGGACGCTGGACAACCTGCATTGAGATATGGTGTCAGATTGAAATTTCATCCAAATTTAAGCCACATCTTTGGACTTAGGGCTGAATCATTTTCTCCGAATCCTGGTGTTTAGATCACCAGCAATGACGCACGGGTACAGAGGATGTTCTTGCTCAAGCTTAAAGTATGTATTGATGGAATCAGACCAGTTCTCTACAAGAATGCTTCTTGCCTCTTCATGGTGGCAAATACCATTTACTAGTAAAAAATTTCAGATTGAGCTATAAATCATTAGGGCTTGGCCAAGCATGGCACGAAATAGTGCTACTGCATTGATTTCTTCATGCTGAGAGACTAGGATACAAGTACTGCTCTCATCCTCCCTCTGGCTTTTAACCTGAATGCTGGAATTGAGAAGGAGGCATAACCTGCAAGATGAATGTCGCTACTGGTCCAAGTCTCTTTTAATGGCCATCACCACCTCCTGTGGCAGCATATTCCAAACACCAATCACACGTTGCGTGAAGAAGTGTTTCCTTTTATTAGTCCTCATTCTTCCCCCAGCATTTTCAATGAATGCCCCTGGTTCTAGTATTGTAGGCAGAGAAAAATGTCTCCTCTGTCAACATTTTCTACTCCCATGGCTAATTTCCCAGATCTCTAACTATCCCCCTCAGCCTTCCAAACTAAAGAGTCCCAAACGCTGCAGCCTCTCCTCATAAGGAAGGTGCTCCAATCCTTCAATCATCCTCGTTGCCCTCCTCTGCACTTTTGCTATCTCTTCGATATCCTTTTTGAGATGTGGCGACCAGAACTGAACACAAGACTCCAAGTGCGGTCGCACCACTGCTTTATAGAAGGGCATGACAATCTTTGCAGTTTTATTCTCAACTCCTTTCCTAATGATCCCCAGCATAGAGTTTGCCTTTTTCACAGCTGCCATGCATTGAGTTGACATTCCCATGGAGCTATCAACTAAGACGCCCAAATACCTTTCCTGGTCTGTGACTGATAGCACTGACCCCTGTAGCGTGTATGTGAAGTGTGAAGAAACGGATCAGGTCTGTGTGCTCTCAGCATTACAGTAGGCAAAAAGCAGGCAGAGGAGTTATCTTGGTTCACGGCAACCTTCTTTCCTTTGCAGGGCCGAAGGATTCCAGTGTGGCTCCGACTGGACCAAGGCTGTATTAAGGTGAGTCTCTGATAGCACCAATTCAGGGGAGACCACACTCCCTAACAACGAACAGGCGGTTTGATGCCCCTTTCTTTTAGTGCCTGTTTTAGAAGAAGAGGAGGAGGAGTTTGGATTTATATCCCCCCTTTCTCTCCTGTAAGGAGACTCAAAGGGGTTTACAATCTCCTTTCCCTCCCCTCCCCACAACAAACACCCTGTGAGGTGGGTGGGGCTGAGAGAGCTCTGAGAAGCTGTGACTAGCCCAAGGTCACCCAGCTGGCATGTGTTGGAGTGCACAAGCTAACCTGGTTCCCCAGATAAGCCTCCACAGCTCAAGTGGCAGAGCGGGGAATCAAGCCCTGTTCTCCAGATTAGGAAGGGGACATAGTTTATAGATTAGAAGTAATATAATAGAAATTATTTATTTATTTGATTGATTGATTGATTGATTGATTGATTGATTGATTGATTGATTGATTGATTGATTGATTGATTGATTGATTGATTGATTGAGTATACCACCCTATCCCCGGAGGTCTCAGGGCAGTGAACAATATAAAATTATATATAAAAATATACATGCAATTTAAAACAGTTACATTCTAAAACCACGTCCCACGAAACCCACATACGACCCTCCCCAGAAAGGAATAGTGGGTCTTGTTGATGTTAAGGAACCCTGTAATCGGAGGGGGAGGGGGGGGCAGAGGCACCGTCAGCATCAGCGGCTGGTCTCTCCAAAGGCCCGGCGGAACAATTAGAAATTGATTAGCGGAAAGTGGATTTATATATATATGATAGGAGAAATGGAACTTAATATAATGTAACATTTAGTACTATATAGTTAGCTTTATAATGTGGAATAGAATTTGATGAAGTGAGCAGATCACGATTTGCATCTGAAGGTGAAGTCACAATGAATTAAGCTAGATCCTCTGAAGATGCCAGTCAGACATGAATTAAGCTAGATCCTCTGAAGATGCCAGCCACAGATGCAGGCGAAATGTCAGGAGAGAATGCTGCTAGAACACGGCCATACAGCCCGGAAACCACACAGCACCCAAATTAAGCTAGAAATTAATTTAAATTCAATAACAGAGAATTACAATACCTTAAAAAGTAATTGTATGTAATTATACAACTATTTCTTTTTCGGTCTCTTCCAATTCTTCTAAATATTTCTTTTTTTTTTACTCTAGTCTTGTTTCTCTTCAGATTTGATATAATAATGATAAAGTAAAGGAATTTAGTTATTGTATACAAAATAAGGAATTATAAAATTACCTTGATGGCTGAAATCTATGTTTTTTAATTTTTCTTTTTTTATATCTGCTGATTTTCTGTAACTTTGCTTGAAAATTTTCCAATAAAGATGAAATTTAAAAAAAAGAAAAAGGAGGGGGACATAGGCAACCGTACTGTAGTGATTGAATTTCTGGAGACCCCTTCTTCTGGGCTCCAGGAGCAGCAGTGGCGTAGGAGGTTAAGAGCTCGTGTATCTAATCTGGAGGAACCGGGTTTGATTCCCAGCTCTGCCGCCTGAGATGTGGAGGCTTATCTGCGGAATTCAGATTAGCCTGGGCACTCCCACACACGCCAGCTGGGTGACCTTGGGCTAGTCACAGCTTCTCGGAGCTCTCTCAGCCCCACCCACCTCACAGGGTGTTTGTTGTGGGGGGGAAGGGCAAGGAGACTGTAAGCCCCTTTGAGTCTCCTGCAGGAGAGAAAGGGGGGATATAAATCCAAACTCTTCTTCTTCTTCCTGTCTACTGATTTCCCACTCCACAGCCGGAAGAGACATCTCCTCTCTGTCCCCTGTTGATATTCTGATTTCTTCTCTTCCAACTCAGCCCTGACAAGAGCTATGCCTTGGTTGGATCTGCAGACGGCACGCTGTTCCTGTGGAGCATGGAGACAGGGCATCTAGAGAGGAGTCTGACTGGAGTTCACGTGTGAGTCACCGGTGGGGGAAGGCCACGAACCACAGAGCTGGGAGGCTCATGCAGAGACTTGGCCTGGGGGGTCGGGGGGGGGGGGGAAGGTTGCAGAGTTATATAGAAACACAGTATGTAAAAGAGAGTGATCTATCAGCATTGTGTCTGCATTCTGAATCATTAGGAAAGGAGTTGATAATAAAACTGCAAGGATTGTCATGCCCTTATATAAAGCCGTGGTGTGACCGCACTTGGAGTTCTGTGTTCAGTTCTGGTCGCCACATCTCAAAAAGGATATTGAACAGATAGAAAAAGTGCAGAGAAGGGCAACGAGGATGATTGAGGGACTGGAGCACCTTCCCTATGAGGAGAGGCTGCAGCGTTTGGGACTCTTCAGTTTGGAGAGGAGACATCTGAGGGGGGATATGATTGAAGTCTATAAAATTATGCACGGGGTAGAAAATGTGGACAGAGAGAAGTTTTTGTCTCTTTCCCACAATACTAGAACCAGGGGGCATCCATTGAAAATGCTGGGGGGAAGAATGAGGACTAATAAAAGGAAACACTTCTTCACGCAACGTGTGATTGGTGTTTGGAAGATGCTGCCACAGGAGGTGGTGATGGCCACTCACCTGGATAGCTTTAAAAGGGGCTTGGACAGATTGATGGAGGAGAAGTCGATCTCTGGCTACCAATCTTAATCCTCCTTGATCTGAGATTGCAAACGGCTTAGCAGACCAGGTGCTCGGGAGCAGCAGCAGCAGCAGCAGAAGGCCATTGCTTTCACCTCCTGCATGTGAGCTCCCAAAGGCACCTGGTGGGCCACTGCGAGTAGCAGAGAGCTGGACTGGATGGACTCTGGTCTGACCCAACAGGCTAGTTCTTATGTTCTTATGTCTAATGCACCGCAATTCAAGAAGGAGACTGACAAGCAGGAACGGGTGCAGAGGAGGGCGACCAAAATGGTCAAAGGTCTGGAATCTATGAGCTAAGAGGAGAGACTTAGGGAGCTGGGAATGTTCAGTTTGGTGAAGAGAAGGTCAGGAGATAACATGATAGCCCTGTTTAGATATTCGAAGGGATGTCATGCTGGTGAGGGCTTGTTTTCTGCTGCTCCAGAGACCAGGACCAGGAGTCATGGGTTCAAGGTGCAGGAAAAGAGATTCCACCTAAACATCAGGAATGCCTTCCTGACAGTCGGGTCTGTTCGGCAGTGGAAGGCACTACCTCGGAGGGTGGTGGAGTCTCCTTCTTTGGAGGTTTTTGAACAGAGGCTGGATGAACATATGTTGAAAGTGCAGTGATTGTGTGTTCCTGCATTGCAGGGGGTTGGACTGAATGGCCCTTGGGGGTCTCTCCCAACTCTAGGATTGTAGGATTCATTTCTACCTGATCGTGCTCTAAAGGAAACAATTAGTGTGCTGCAGTTGGCTTGAACATGCTGCAGGAGGCGCCATTTCCTCTTACAGTGGGTCCGTGACTCTTGCTCCCGTGGAGGGGATGAAGGGATGTTTCTCTGCTAGGATGAGTATCCCATTCCGTGTCTTTTGCATAGCTAAGAGAGGAAGAGGCCATGGCATAGAGCCGTGGTGGTGAACCTCTGGCACTCCAGAGGTTCATGGACTACAATTCCCATCAGCCCCTGCCAGCCTTGGCAGGGGCTGATGGGAATTGTAGTCCATGAACATCTGGAGCGCCAGAGGTTCGCCACCACTGGCACAGAGGCCTTTGCTTGGCATGCAGAGGGTCCCAAATTCAATCCCCAGCACCCCCTGTTAAAAAGGACCAGGCAGTATGTGACGTGAATGAGCTCTGTGGCTCAGAGGCAGAGCATCTTCTTGGCCCGGTTCGATTCCCGGCATCTCCATTTAAAGCACCAGGCAGTGGGTGACAGGAAAGGTTTTCTCCTGAGAACTGGAGAGCTGCTGCCGATCGGTGACCTTGGGCCCGTCACAAACTCTCGGCCTCACCTACCTCACAGGGTTGTTGTGTGAGTAAAGAAGAAGAAGAAGAAGAAGAAGAAGAAGAAGAAGAAGAAGAAGAAGAAGAAGAAGAAGAAGAAGAAGAGGAGGAGGAGGAGGAGGAGGAGGAGGAGGAGGAGGAGGAGGAGGAGTTTGGATTTATATCCCCCCTTTCTCTCCTGCAGGAGACTCAAAGGGGCTGACAATCTCCTTGCCCTTCCCCCCTCACAACAAACACCCTGTGAGGTGGGTGGGGCTGAGAGAGCTCCAAGAAGCTGTGACTAGCCCAAGGTCACCCAGCTGGCGTGTGTGGGAGTGCCCAGGCTAATCTGAATTCCCCAGATAAGCCTCCACAGCTCAATGCGGCAGAGCGGGGAATCGAACCCGGGAGGAGGAAAGAACTGTGCAAACCGCTATGGGTCTCCGTTGGGGAGAAAGGCGGGATACAAATAAAGAGATGAATAAATGAAAAAAATAATTAAATCCTCTTCTCTTGCCCCCAGGTCTGCAGTGAACGCGGTCGCCTGGGCTCCCTCTGGTATGTACATTGGCAGCGTGGACCAGTGTAAGAAGCTCGTGTTGTGGAGATAGACCCCATCCTGGGGTCAGATGGGGCAAGACTCCTCCGTTACCCCTCCAACAGCCTCTGATCCCCACGGAGTCCTGCAGGTCACCCGCAGGTGGCTGCGTCTTCCTCAGACACGGGCAACGTGGATTTCCACCTCGAGACGCCACTGCTGGAAAAGGGACGCGCTTTTTATGAAGGGACTTTTGAGGACTGGAACGTGGAGGCTGAGGCCTACCAGCTGAGAGAGCCAGCGTGGTGCAGTGGTTAAGAGCAGCTGCGCTCTAATCTGGAGAACCGGGCTTGATTCCCCACTTTCCCCCATGATCTGGTGAACTGGGTTTGTTCCCCACTCTGCCACTTGAGCTGCGGAGGCTTATCTGGTGAACCAGATTAGTCTGTGCAGTCCAGCACATGCCAGCCAGGTGACCTTCGGCTAGTCACAGTTCTTCGGAGCTCTCTCAGCCCCACCTACCTTACAATGTGTTTGTTGGGAGGGGGGGGGGAAGGGAAATGAGTTTGTAAGCCCCTTTGAGTCTCCTTACTGGAGAGAAAGGGGGGCTATAAATCCAACTCTTCTTCTTATCACTGGAAAGTGACCCTCGTCTTCATGGTGGTCTCCCATCCAAATGCTGACCAGGGTAGACCCAGCTTAGCTTCGGAGATTTGGTGAGGTCAGGCTAGCTTGACCCGTCCAGGTCAGGGCAGAGATGAAAAGAGTTGGTCTGCCATTGAACCAGCGGGGCGATCAAAAGCTTTCCGGAAAACCGGGTTTGATTCCCAAATCCTCCATAGCAGTGGCAGACTCCTTTCTGGTGAGCTGAAGTTGTTTCCCCACTCGTACTCATGAAGCCTGCTGGGTGCCCTTGGGCTAGTCCCAGTTCACTCCAACCTCTCTCAGCCCCACCTTCCTCACAAGGTGTCTGTTGTGGGGAGAGGAAGGGAAAGGAGCTTGTCAGCCACCTTAAGTCTCCTTACAGGACATAATGGTGGGCTTTGCCAAGTGTGGCGCTTCGAATAAACGCTACTGATCAATACTTCAGAGTCTGTTTATTGGCTTAAGGTTGCAGTTCTCCTGGACCCCACACCTTCTTCCATTCCTACCCCTTTGGGTGGAGCTACAGGCAGGGAGACTATTGACAATGGGACCGACGGCGACCATGGGGCCCAAGATGCAGACGGCAGGGCTGTCGGGGATGTCCGCAAAGGCAACTCCAACATCTTCACCAGGTCTCGAGATCCGTGGCCGACTATGCGGGAGAATTCCGACAACTGGCCATTCACAGTCCCCTTTATCCCCCGTAGAGAACTCCCCTGCTGATTTCCCAAGTTTTTGTGAGCTAAGGTGCCCGAAGGCCGGTGGCAGATATCAAGAGAAAGCCACCTGGCTTCGTGGCCTACGAGATAATGGATGTAACACATTTCCGATGGGACAGGAGTGTCAGGGGAAGCCTAGTTGTCTACAAAGCATGTGAAGCCATAAAGTAAAGATTGAATAAAGAATATACAGATGGCAGAGGATACATATAGCAGGCTGGTTACATGTATCTTTCTAGCAGCAGCAATTTGTTATTTTAAGCCAGAGGTGTCCAACTCTGGCGCTTCAGATGTTCATGGACTACAATTCCCATCAGCCCCTGCCATGCCAGCCCATGATGGGAATTGTAGTCCATGAACATCTGAAGCGCCAGAGTTGGACAACCCTTTTTTAAGAAATTCCACGGTTTCAGGAATGTATCTCAATCACTTAGATCGCATCCCCCTGACAATAGAACAGTATGTTCGCTTGCTCGGTATTTGAGGATTTCTGCAAGAGAATGTCCGGGAGGATTGTGTGTTCATTCCTTGGGTGAATGATTGGGGGTCACCAGCCTTTGGGCCAGTGGTGGGATCCAGAAATTTTAGTAACTGGTTCCCACGGTGGTGGGATTCAAACAGTGGCATAGCGCCAATGGGGCTGGGCGGGGCACGATGGGGGCGTGGCCAGGCATTCCAGGGGCGGGGCATTAATTATTTCTCTGCTACTGTAAAAAACTCTTACTGTAAAAAAAAAGTTCCTAATTTCCAGCTGGTATCTTTCTGTCCATAATTTAAACTCATGATAGCAAGTCCTATCGTCTGCTGCCAACAGAAACAACTACTGCTCCTCTCATTGACTGCCTGTCAAATACTTAATACTTTCAAATACTTAATTTTGTTTCTAGAAATCAAAAGAAGGAGACTTTCCTTAAACAAGGAACTTGACCATCTTTCTAAAACATGTTTTTAAAACAGCCCAACAGGGAGAATGATCCCGTTTTCTACCTTCGCTAACCAGCCACATAGGAAACAACAGGACTTCATGATTTTTGGACCTAATGGAATTTCTAACGGAAAAGCAGATCCGATTAGTAACCCCCTCTCGGCACACACCAATAATGAGTAACCCACTCTCAGAAACTGGTGAGAAGCTGCTGGATCCCACCTCTGTTTTGGGCCACTCCCACTTACAGGAAAGGAATCAGTCGAGCATCCCAGGAGGAAAGGAAACGGGTACTGAACAAAGGTCCGGAAACTATAAATGACTCATCCAAGAATCAGAACCTTCTAACACGCACTGAATTGCTTTTCTGGCTTCACAACAGACAGAGTAAAAAAGCCCCAGGGATCGTTCACAGTCTGCAACGAGGGCAGACAGGGAGTTATGACTTGAAACGATATGGCCACTGGTGCGTGCCCTGGCGACGTCTAGATTACTGCAACTCACTGTAGGGCAGGGGCGTAACAAGGCAAACTGTAGCCCTGGGCAAAACCTGAGTTGGATCCCCCCCCCCCCCTCCGCCCTCTGGGCAGCCACTCCACCACAACCAATTTTTTTTTTTTGCACCAGGACATTGGTGACTGCAGGGGGTACATTTTTAGACATATCAGCACCAAAATGTCAGCATATCATCAGGAGACTGTCCTTATGCTACTCCCCAGGTTTGGTGAGGTTTGGTTCAAGGAGTCCAAAGTTATGGACTCCCAAAGGGGGTGCCCCATCCCCCATTCTTTGCTAAGGAGATGGGGGCTACCCTTTTGAGGGTCCAATAACTTTGGATCCCCTGAACCAAACTGCACCAAACTTGGGGGGTAGCATAAGAACAGATGATGATATGCTGATGATACTCCTGATGATACGCTGAAAATTTGGTGCCGCTAGTCTAAAAACTGCGCCCCCGGCAGGCCAAAAATGGAAAACCACTAAAAATACCCCAAAACGAACCCTGCATTTTGATGCCCCCCACGAGGTGGTGCCCTGGGCAGCTGCCCACCTTGCCCAATGGGCATTACGCCCCTGCTGTAGGGCAGGGTTGCCCTTGCAAACAGTTTGGAAACGTGAATGGCTGCAGAATGCTTCAGCCAAGACATTGACCGGACTTCATCGAATCCTAGAGTTGGAAGAGACCCCTAAGGGCCATCCAGTCCAACCCCGTGCAACGCAAGAACACGCAATCAAAGCACTCCTGAAAGACGGCCATCCAGCCTCTGTTTAAAACCCTCCCAAGAAGGAGACTCCACCACACTCTGAGGTAGTGCCTTCCACTGTCGAATAGCCAGTTTTTCCTGATGTTTAGGTGGAATCTCTTTTCCTGCACCTTGAACCCATGACTCTTGGTCCTGGTCTCTGGAGCCGCAGAAAACAAGCTTGCTCCCTCCCCAACATGACATCCCTTCAAATATCTAAATGTGGCTATCATGTCACCTCTTTACCTTATCTTCACATCCCCAACTCCCTAAGTCTCTTCTCGTAGGACATGGATTTTAGACTTTTTACCATTTTGGTTGCCTTCCTCTGGACCCGTTCCCCACTCCTGCCGGGTGACCTTGGGTTAGTCACAGTTCTCTCAGAACTCTCTCAGTCTTACCCGCCTCACATGGTGTCTGTTGTGGGGAGAGGAAGGGAAAGGAGCTCGTAAGCCCCTTTGAGTCTCCTTACAGGAGGGGAAAGTGGGGAATAAATCCAAAACTCTTCTTCTTCTTCCTCTAACCTGCCTTCCTCTAACCTGCCTATGAGGTTATACAGGGAAAGGAGCAGCAGTGGCGTAGGAGGTTAAGAGCTCGTGTATCTAATCTGGAGGAACCGAGTTTGATTCCCAGCTCTGCCGCCTGAGCTGGGGAGGCTGATCTGGGGAATTCAGATTAGCCTGTACACTCCCACACACACCAGCTGGGTGACCTTGGGCTAGTCACAGCTTCTCGGAGCTCTCTCAGCCCCACCTACCTCACAGGGTGTTTGTTGTGAGGGGGGAAGGGCCAGGAGATTGTCAGCCCCTTTGAGTCTCCTACAGGAGAGAAAGGGGGATATAAATCCAAACTCCTCTTCTTCTTCTTCCATCTATTTCCAGGGACATTTCAAGTTCCTAGTGTTGATATTTTGAAGCTCTTGCTGGCTTGGGCCTAATGTACCTAAAGGACCTGTATCGATGAACCTACCCAACCACTGTGGTGGCCACCTTCCCCGTACCTGCTTTGGGTGTCCCCGTCTTCTGAGATTTCGCAGGGGGTAACCTGGGAGCGGTCCTCCTCCTCCTCATTCACCTTTCTCCTTCAGGAAAGTGTACAATTTCAGCTGCGAAAACGCAAGACCTGCCTTCCAGTCTAATATCACCAGGGATGCTTTGAAGAAAACCAGTTCTGAGCAGGGGGCTCTTCGTTGGCAATGAGCGTGCTGTTTTACGCCACAGAGTTACCTGTGAGAAACATAAGAACATAAGAACAAGCCAGCTGGATCAGGCCAGAGTCCATCCAGTCCAGCTCTCTGCTACTCGCAGTGGCCCACCAGGTGCCTTTGGGAGCTCACCTGCAGGATGTGAAAGCAATGGCCTTCTGCTGCTGCTGCTCCCGATCACCTGGTCTGCTTAGGCATTTGCAATCTCAGATCAAGGAGGAATAAGATTGGTAGCCAAAGATCGACATCGACTTCATAAATCAATCCAAGTCCCCTTTTAAAGCTATCCAGGTGAGTGGCCATCACCACCTCCCGTGGCAGCCTATTCCAAACACCAATCACACGTTGCGTGAAGAAGTGTTTCCTTTTATTAGTCCTAATTCTTCCCCCCAGCATTTTCAATGGATGCCCCCTGGTTCTAGTATTGTGAGACAGAGAGAAAAATTTCTCTCTGTCCACATTTTCTGCCCCATGCATCATTTTATAGACTTCAATCCTATCCCCCCTCAGACGTCTCCACTCCAAACTGAAGAGTCCCAAACGCTGCAGCCTCTCCTTATAAGGAAGGTGCTCCCCAAACAAACGCCGCAGGTCTTGAGTAGGTGAAAAACAAAAAAAAACAGAAGCTTGTGGTAGACTCAAAGTAGCAATTAAACACCAAAAGGCTGTGAAGGGACCCAGGGTTTGTTACAAAAATAAATTCAATTCACTATTTGGATTATAAACGAAAACTATGCTAAGCAAGAGCGTTAGAAGGTATGCACACCACGAAACAATTTTTTTTTTTTAAGTACAGTTGCAAAGACCTGAATGATGAATTCTCCGGCTTCAGTAGAGACACAGGATGTCATTGAATAAAGCATAATATCTTCATGCATTTTCCAATTTTAATGGCTTCAAACAGTAAGAAATAATTCAAACGACTAATGTACTTATTTAGGTTAACGTCAACAATCACATGGATATTTTAAAGCACTCTACTGCCGTGGCGTAGGAGCAGCAGTGGCGTAGGAGGTTAAGAGCTCATGTATCTAATCTGGAGGAACCGGGTTTGATTCCCCGCTCTGCCGCTTTTGCTGTGGAGGCTTATCTGGGGAATTTAGATTGGCCTGTACACTCCCACACACGCCAGCTGGGTGACCTTGGGCTAGTCACAGCTTCTCGGAGCTCTCTCAGCCCCACCTACCTCACGGGGTGTTTGTTGTGAGGGGGGAAGGGCAAGGAGATTGTAAGCCCCTTTGAGTCTCCTGCAGGAGAGAAAGGGGGGATATAAACCCAAACTCTTCTTCTTCACTTTAACCCTTGCTTGGGAATATTTCCCTACATTCTTTAATGAGCCGTGCACCCCATTCTTGGTAAAATGTACACCAGTCTTCCACCTAGAGCAGGCAGGTTGGCCCAGGGCCCTGCTTTGTCTGTGTGCGTACCTGGCATGCTCGGGAACACTACGCTCGACTTAATACGGATGAATATAAATTGCAGGGTGTTGTGCCAAGGTTAAAATGTCGATGCTGAGATGACTCAGCCCGTTCTCCCAGGCTGCTGTTTAGAGAGCCGGCATGGCGTAGTGGTTAAGAGCATAGATGCTTCTCGGGAGAATCAGACGTGTTTCCCCGCTCCTGCACATGAAGCCTGCTGGGTGACCTTGGGGGCAGTCACAGTTCTCTCGGAACCCTCTCAGCCCCACCTGCCCCACAAGGGGTCTGTGGTGGGGAGAGGAGGGGAAAAGGAGTTTGAAAGCCGCTTTGAGACTCCTTAAGGCAGAGAAAAGGGAGTGTAACGTTTCTTTGGGTTGCGTCCATCCTTTCTGCAAATCCCTCCACAGACATCCCAGAAGCTTACGTCCGTGTAACCACATTTTCTCAGCGCAACGTCCAGCGTGCTTCTTTCTCCCTTTCATTCCCTCCAGGTCTCCTCCATTGTCAAAACTGAAATTGCCCTCTCCGGAGACCAGGGATTTGTCTTGGGGAAAGGGTTAAGAGCTCGTGTATCTAATCTGGAGGAACCGGGTTTGATTCCCTGCTCTGCCACCTGAGCTGTGGAGGCTTATCTGGGGAATTCAGATTAGCCTGTTCACTCCCACGCACGCCAGCTGGGTGACCTTGGGCTAGTCCCAGCTTCTCGGAGCTCTCTCAGCCCCACCCACCTCACAGGGTGTTTGTTGTGAGGGGGGAAGGGCAAGGAGATTGTCAGCCCCTTTGAGTCTCCTGCAGGAGAGAAAGGGGGGATATAAATCCAAACTCCTCCTCCTCTTCTTCTTCTTCTTCTTCCTCTTCCTCTTCTTCCTCTTCTTCCTCTTCTTCCTCTTCTTCTTCTTCTTCTTCTTCTTCTAGTAGTCAGGGTTTCACCTCTCCATTTTCTGTGATAATTAGAACCTGGTTGTCCCAGGTCCTTGTCTGACCCTCTAACTGCTACACCAGACTCTCTGCCGCACCAACCGCAAAAGCAACTAAACCAGGCCTGCTGGGGTTTGCATATTACCTCTGGAGATTCTGCAGGCACGCAGATCAGATTAACTTTGTGAAATAACCAAATTAAAAACACGAGAATTGTCTGATGAGCGAGCACGCTTCAAGAAACACAGAAGGCCCGAAGATAATTGCAGCAGAAACAGCCCACGCGCGGGAGGGAAATGAGGTGGTTCCGGGATCTCTAAGAATAAAAGAGAGAACATTTCCCAGACTTCTTCCTCGGGTTGCCAACTATCTAGGGGTGGCCAACCTATGGCACTCCAGATGTTGCAAATGCCTTAGCATGCAGGTGCTCGGGAGCAGCAGCAGCAGAAGGCCATTGCTTTCACCTCCTGCAGGTGAGCTCCCAAAGGCACCTGGTGGGCCACTGCGAGTAGCAGAGTGCTGGACTAGATGGACTCCGGTCTGATCCAGCAGGCTAGTTCTTGTGTTCTTATGTTCATGGACTATAATTCCCATCAGCCAGAGGTGGGATCCAGCAGGTTCTCACAGGTTCCCGAGAGTAGGTTACTAATTCTTTGTGTGTGCCGAGAGGGGGTTACTAATTGGTGGTTTTGCCACGTGATTTTTGCCTCAGTTACGCCCCTCTTCTCAGCAGTAGTGCGCAGAACTTGAAGAAGAAGAAGAAGAAGAGGAGGAGGAGGAGGAGGAGGAGGAGGAGGAGGAGGAGGAGTTTGGATTTATATCCCCCCTTTCTCTCCTGTAGGAGACTCAAAGGGGCTGACAATCTCCTTGCCCTTCCCCCCTCACAACAAATACCCTGTGACGTGGGTGGGGCTGAGAGAGCTCCGAGAAGCTGTGACTAGCCCAAGGTCACCCAGCTGGCATGTGTGGGAGTGAACAGGCTAATCTGAATTCCCCAGATAAGTCTCCACAGCTCATGCGGCAGAGTGGAGAATCAAACCCGGTTCCTCCAGATTAGATACACAAGCTCTTAACCTCCTACACCACTGCTGCTCCTTGAAGACTTGAAGCAGTCTAGCAGGAGGTGCACCGGCGTGCGTGGCAGCCTGCGCCTGCGTGCATTCGTTTCCCGCCCAAAGACCAGCGCAGCGGCTGCGTCCTTGCCACAGCCCCGCCCAGGAATGCCCCGCTCCAGGAATGCCCTGCCACGCCCCCGTCGTGCCCCGCCCAGCCCCATTGGCGCTACACCACAGTTTGAATCCCACCACCAATGGAACCTGTGACTAAAATTTTTGGATCCCACCACTGCCATCAGCCCCTACCCAGCACGGCCAATTGTAGTCCGTGAACATCTGGAGCGCCATAGGTTAGCCACCCCTAGGAGAAAGGTTGTACCTTTTCTCTCTTATCGTGATCATGTTGCCCACAGCCTCGGGAAGAAAAGGCTCCGTCCCTTTAAAAGAAGTTCGGTGGTCTCTTGATTGCCAGGTGATCTTCAAAGCCACAAACTATCTGCTCAACCTCTGCATAACTGGCTCAAACAAGGAAGAAAAAAATGTAAAAGGGATACATATATAAATAGGCATGCATTCGACGATATGACCAGTTTTACAACAATTCCCACCAACATGAAATACGACGTGAGCCAATACAATACAATGAAAGTGAATATGTATAATAAATATAATAGTTTGGTTTGCATGTTTTTGTTCTGTATATTTCAATCATGTGGATTTGGATTAAGGTGGAAATGGATGGAAGGACTTGCCGAAAGTAGCTAGTATTACTCCGCGGCTAGCACTAATTCCACTGATGCTCCACTGATGGTTTTTTGGGGGGTGTTGTGTGGTTTCCAGGCTGTATGGTCATGTTCTAGTAGCATTTTCTCCTGATGTTTCGTCTGCATCTGTGGCTGGCATCTTCAGAGGATCCTCTGAAGATGCCAGCCACAGATGCAGGCGAAACATCAGGAGAGAATGCTACTAGAACACGGCCATACAGCCCAGAAACCACACGACACCCCAGTGATTCCGGCCATGAAAGCCCTCGACAACACGACGTGTTTGTGTTTTTTTGTCTCTGCAAATTATCTGAGTAAATGGTCATGCAGTCTTGGTTGGTTCCAAGACTTCCACTTTTCAGAAGATGAGTCGACTATGCATCATTCTATTAGAAAAAAGAAAATTACTCAGTGACCAGAGCCAGATATAAATATTGCATGACATTCACCAGTTGGATTTCCATCTGCTGTCTATAGATACGTATCATTGAGTCCTTCTCCGTGGATGAAATAAAATAATGAAGAACAAGGATCACATTACTGGAGTTGGATATTAACACTGGATTTACCTGTTTGATTTCTGTCTGTAATTCACAATATCAAAAACTTTTTTCTTTGTATTTTTTTATTTGTTATGTTGGAGGTTTTCTTATTCTTCTTCTTATTATTATTGTTGTTGTTGTTGTAGATTTCACAGCTGCCAGATCTTTAGCTGGTTGTTGGCCTTCATTACAATTCGAGCCTCACCCCGAGGCCTAGGAAATAATAATAATAATAATAATAATAATAATAATAATAATAATAATAATAATAATAATAATAATAATAATAATAATAATAATAATAGGTTTATTAGACCCCCCTACCCCCAAAGGGCTCAGGGAGGTTTACAGGCAACCAGACACAATACATTGCAACTAAAACAATCGAATAATCCCAAATTAAAACATAAATACAATAAAAACAGTAGCAGCATTAACCTATTATACATATTCACTTTCATTAAGTTGTGCTGGCTCACATGGTTCTATTTCATGTTGGTGGGAACTGTAATACTGGTTAGATCATTGAATACATGCTTTATCCATCCATCCATCCATCCATCCATCCATCCATCCATCCATCCATCCATCCATCCATCCATCCATCCATCCATCCATCCATCCATCCATCCATCCATCCATCCATCCATCCATCCATCCATCCATCCAATGGTGGGATCCAAAAATTTTAGTAACAGGTTCCCATGGTGGTGGGATTCAAACTGTGGGGTAGCGCCAATGGGGCTGGGAAATTTGAGAACCTGACAGTGGCGAAGACGGGCATTCAAAGAGGCAGGGTATTCCTGAAGTGGGCGTGGCAAGGACACAGCCGCTGCGCTGGTCCTTGGGTGGGAAACTAATGCACGCAGGCGCAGGCTGCCACGCACGCCGGTGCACCTCCTGCTAGACTGCTTCAAGTTCTGCCCACTACTGCTCAGAGGAGGGCGCAACTAAGGCAAAAATCACGTGGCAAAATCATCCATGAGTAACCCCCTCTCGGCACACACAAATAATTAGTAACCTACCCTCGGGAACCTGTGAGAACCTGCTGGATCCCACCTCTGTAATGTATGTATGTATGTATGTATGTATGTATGTATGTATGTATGTATGTATCTGTCTGTCTGTCTGTCTGTCTGTCTGTCTGTCTGTCTGTCTATCTATCTATCTATCTATCTATCTAAGCATGTATTCAATGATGTAACCAGTATTACAGTATATAACCAATATATATATAACTTTCAGATTTTTTTCTTCCTTGTTTTGTGCCAGTTATGCAGAGGCTGATCAGAGAGTTTGTCCTTTATATTGTGAGCTTGCTGTTCTGATCTTCTTTTTGGATCTGATCTTCAAAACCACCCAAACAATGAAAAAGGTCACCTGTTAAAATGACATTTTTTCTCCAGCCCTGTTGGCATCCCACTCTCCCAGGCGTCATTCCTTTGCCAAAGTTTTATTGCAGAAACAAAACTGAGTTACAACCAAGGCAGACCTTGCATAGAGCAGAGGTTTGCTTACGTCCCTGCCACTGGAATACTTAGTCAAAGAAGAGTGGGCATGTGCCTTCCAGGATTGGGGCCGTAAAGGTGGGCTCCTCTGTCTTGATTGTTTTCAGGGAAGAATTCTTACACCTGTGATGGAAAAGGTCCCTTATAAAGCCAGCTGAGTCGAGGCAGTTACTTTTGCGGTTGGTGGAAGTGGATATTTTGATTTGTGCAGAGGTGAGTTAGTGAACAAATGCTGTTAATTGTTAGGAAACATTTTTGGTATTATTTGCTGGTTTAATTTGCACAAATTAGAACTACTAGAAACAGGAGCCAGCGTGGTGTAGTGGTTAAAGAGTAGGTGGATTCTAATCTGGAGAACGGGGTTTGATTCCCCATTCCTCCACCTGAGTGGCAGAAGCTTATCTGGGGAACCAGATGTGTTTTCACACTCCTACGTTCCTGCTGGGTGACCTTGGGCTAGTCACAGTTCTCTCTGACCTCTCTCAGCCCCACCTGCCTCACTAGGGGTCTGTTGTGGGGAGAGGAAGGGAAAGGAGCTTGCAAGCTACCTTACATAATTTAAGTATAAATCCAAACTGTTCCTTCTGTCTGTCTGTCTGTCTGTCTGTCTGTCTGTCTGTCTGTCTGTCTTTCTCTCTCTCTGTCTGTCTGTCTGTCTGTCTGTCTCTCTCTCTCTCTTTCTCTCTCTCTCTCTTTCTCTCTTTCTCTTTCTTTCTTTCTTTCTTTCTTTCTTTCTTTCTTTCTTTCTTTCTTTCTTTCTTTCTTTCTTTCTTTCTTTCTTTCTTTCTTTCTTTCTCCATCCTCCATCCATGTGTGGACTAAAATACCAGTATTGAGAGACCATAATACGTAGGGCTGAGGTCTAAAATAAAGCCAGTGTGGAATAGGTTTCATCTATGGACTGGTTAAAAAAAACTGCTATTTGAGGAGTAGGAAATAAAGTCTGTTTATCTTTTTCCTGGTCCTCAAATGGAAACTGTAATTGGCCAACAACTCCTCTGCTATGAGCTCAGCCGCAGATGTTGAAGGGGAAACAAGATAAAAAGTTCTGCATGTCACAGTGTATGCAATTATCCTATGAAACTTCCTGCCACATGATGTTGGGGGAAGCACTAACAGAGCTGACATTAAAATGTATAGCTCAGTTGATAGCAGCCATTCCTTGTGGGCTAAATATGATCTCTGCGTTGTACCTCTGACTTTGGGGTGGGTGCAGAGGTGGGATCCAGCAGGTTCTCACCAGTTCCCGAGAGTGGGTTACTAATTATTTGTGTGTGCCGAGGGGGGGTTACTAATTGGGTCTGCTTTTCCGTTAGAAATTCCATTAGAAAGTCCAAAAATCATAAAGTCCTGTTGTTTCCTATGTGGCTGGTTAGCGAAGGTAGAAAACAGGATTATTCTCCCCGATGGGCTGTTTTAAAAACATGTTTTAGAAATATGGTCAAGTTCCTTGTTTAAGGAAAGTCTCCTTCTTTTGATTTCTACAAACAAAATTAAGTATTTGAAAGTATTAAGTATTTGACAGGCAGCCAATTAGAGGAGAAGTAGTTGTTTCTGTTGGTAGCAGACGATAGGACTGCCATAATGAGTTTAAATTATGGACAGAAAGAGACCAGCTGGAAATTAGGAACTTTTTTTTTACAGTCAGAGTTTTTTACAGTAACAGAGAAATTATTAATGCCCCGCCCCCGAATGCCCGGCCACGCCCCCGTCGTGCCCCGCCCAGCCCCATTGGCGGTACGCCACTGTTTGAATCCCACCACCATGCGAACCTGTTACTAAAATTTTTGGATCCCACCACTGAGGATTCTTATCTGGTGAACTTTGTTTCCCCGCTCCTGCACATGAAGCCTGCTGGGGTGACCTTGGGCCAGTCACAGTTCTCTCAGGACTCTCTCAGCCCCACCTGCCTCACGAGGTGTCTGTTGTGGGGAGAGGAAGGGAAGGTGATTTTAAACTGCTTTGAGACTCCTTAAAAGTTGAGAAAAGCAGGGATAAAAACCAGCTCTTCCAAATGAGGGGCTCCTGAAATCCAAGCTAATGAAAATCAAGTCTGCTTCTGCTGGTATGCCCACCCTAGAAGAAGAAGAAGAAGAGTTTGGATTTATATCCCCCCTTTCTCTCCTGCAGGAGACTCAAAGGGGCTGACAATCTCCTTGCCCTTCCCCCCTCACAACAAACACCCTGTGAGGTGGGTGGGGCTGAGAGAGCTCCGAGAAGCTGTGACTAGCCCAAGGTCACCCAGCTGGCATGTGTGGGAGCACACAGGCTAATCTGAATTCCCCACATAAGCCTCCACAGCTCAAGCGGCAGAGCGGGGAATCAAACCTGGTTCCTCCAGATTAGATACACGAGCTCTTAACCTCCTACGCCACTGCTGCTCCTAGTTGTACTTCTTGTTGTGTTTTGTTCACCCTGCAATGCGACCCTATATGAAAATTAAGTGTGCATCTAGTATAAGGCGAATGTCTCATTTTCTACAATTTCCCATTGGTTGGAATGATGATTTTAGTTTAACTTTTCGGTACTAAAGCTTAACTAAGCCAGCTCTTTTTGGCATCAGGCTGCAGGGAAGGCTGGATAGAAACGTTTAAGAGAAGAAGAGTTTGGATTTATATCCCCCCTTTCTGTCCTGCAAGGAGACTCAAAGGGGCTGACAATCTCCTTTCCCTCACCCCTCTCCACAACAAACACCCTGTGAGGTAGATGGGACTGAGAGAGCTCCAAAGAACTGTGACTAGCCCAAGGTCACCCAGCTGGCATGTGTGGGAGCACACAAGCTAATCTAGTTCCCCAGATAAGCCTCCACAGCTCAAGTGGCAGAGCGGGGAATCAAACCTGGTTCCTCCAGATCAGAATACACCTGCTCTTAACCACTATGCCACTGCTGCTCCCTTTGAATAAAAATGGATCCCTGTAACTAGGGAAAATATTCTGTATTTTCAAAGTAGTAGTTGAGGCCCTGTTTCAGAGGGTAGTCATATTGGTCTGCAGTGGGACAACTAGATTCGAATCCAGGAGCAGCACCCTAATGCCAGCGTGGTGTAGTGGTAAAGAGCACATGGACTCTAATCTGGAGAACGGGGTTTGATTCCCCACTTCTCCACCTGAGTGGTGGACTCTTATCTGGAGTTGTTTTCCCATTCTTGCCCATGAAGTGGCTGGGGGTGACCCTGGGTTAGTCACAGTTCTCTCTGAACTCTCTCAGCCCCACCTGCCTCACAGGATGCCAGTTGTGGGGAGAGGAAGGGAAAGGAGCTCGTAAGCCTCCTTACAGGAGAGAAAGGTAGAGTACTAATCCAAGCTCCGCTTCTTCTCTTAGAGATCAACAAAGTTTTTTGGGGATGAGCTTTTAAGCATCATCAAATTACCCCAGAGGTGGGATCCAGCAGGTTCTCACAGGTTCCTGAGAGTAGGTTACTAATTATTTGCGTGTGCCGAGAGGGGGTTACTCATGGGTGATTTTGCCATGTGATTTTTGCCTTAGTGACGCCCCTCCTCTCAGCAGAAGCGCGCAGAACTTGAAGCAGTCTAGCAGGAGGTGCACCGGCATGCGTGGCAGCCTGCGCCTGCGTGCATTCGTTTCCCGCCCAAGGACCGGCGCAGCGGCTGCGTCCTTGCCACAGCCCCGCACAGGAATGCCCCACCCCCGGAATACCCGGCCACGCCCCCGTCGTGCCCCGCCCAGCCCCATTGGCGCTATGCTACAGTTTGAATCCCACCCCCATGGGAACCTGTTCCTAAAATTTTTGGATCCCACCACTGAATTACCCGTTAGCAAATTCAAGTAGGAATGGTAGTCCCTATCTGATGTGTGAGCTTTGTAACTCGAAAGACACACATCAACAGCATCTGCAAGCTCGCTCCCTCCCCAACATGACATCCCTTCAAATATCTAAACATGGCTATCATGTCGTCTCTTCAACTTCTCTTCACCAAACTGAACATCCCCAGCTCCCTAATTCTCTCCTTGTAGGGCATGGACTCCAGACCTTTGACCATTTTGGTTGCCCTCCTCTGGACCCGTTCCAGCTTGTTAATGTCCTTCTTGAACTGCGGTGCCCAGAACCGTACACAATATTCCAGATGAGGTCTAACCAATGCAGAATAGAGAGGTACAATTGCATCCCTTGATCTAAACAGGAAGTCTAGAAAATCCTATGGGGTCACTGTAAGCCTGTAGGGTCTTGACAGCACTTTCTACCACCAGTGGGTGATATGAAAGACCTCCACATGAGATCCTGCAAAGTCCCTTCCAGTCTGAGTAGACACTTGGTGGATCACTTGGTGGACTCTTTAGTTTGGACTGGAGACGTCTGAGGGGGGATATGATTGAAGTCTGTAAAATTATGCATGGGGTAGAAAATGTGGACAGAGAGAAATTGTTCTCTCTTTCTCACAATACTAGAACCAGGGGGCATCCGTTGAAAATGCTGGGGGGAAGAATTAGGACTAATAAAAGGAAACACTTCTTCACGCCACGTGGGATTGGTGTTTGGAATATGCTGCCCCAGGAGGTGGTGATGGCCACTCACCTGGATAGCTTTCAAAGGGGCTTGGACAGATGTATGGAGGAGAAGTCAATCTATGGCTACCAATCTTGATCCTCTTTGATCTGAGATTGCAAATGCCTTAGCAGACCAGGTGCTCGGGAGCAGCAGCAGCAGAAGGCCATTGCTTTCACATCCTGCAGGTGAGCTCCCAAAGGCACCTGGTGGGCCACTGCGAGTAGCAGAGAGCTGGACTAGATGGACTCTGGTCTGATCCAGCTGGCTTGTTCTTATGTTCTTACCAATGGTCTGATTCACTGAAAGGCATCTTCATTTATGTTCCTTTGTCCAGGACTTCCTGCTGCAGAACGGGACCAGTTCTGATGTGTTGCACTAGAAGTTTCCGTCTTTTCTCCGGCACCTTGGCTGAGCAGGGGGCTGCGGCAAGACCGGCAAATGTGACTTTGGAGGAGGAAGAGCTGGATCAATGGGACCTTCCCTCTGTGGTGTACATGATGGACTCCGCTCTCTCCATGGTGGACTTCGTGGAAGACAACGGCTTCTTCCATTTCCTGAACAACTTCTCGGCAATGATGAGAGAGATTAAGTCTGTCCTGTCTCTGGCCCCTCAGTGGAAGGTGGGCGAAGTCATTGACAAAGCGAAGAAGACCCTCAGGCCCATCCGCGCCACAATGGCCCGCTTTGCCCCAAAGAAGGTTGCTGACACTCTTCTGGCGATGAAGGACTTCTTGGAGGGAGTGGTCGGCTTCAACTGGGGAGGAGCGGAATGCTTGAAACATCTGGCTACCTTCCACGAACACCTGGAGAAGCTGAAACCTGGAAAACACCGGAGCTGCCTGAAGGGTCTCCATCGTCTTTTGGTGGTCCAGGGCCAGGAACTGGCATGGTTGGCCAACCACCCGTTGATTGAGGAGAAGCTGGGCAGACAGAACGTCTTTGCCCGGCTGACCTTCATCAAGAGACACTTGGAAGTGATCCTGGCCAGGGACATTTTTCTAAGAGGGATGCAGGCGATGTTGGACGAATTGGACAAACTCAAGGCCGTCAATCCTCACGAGTAGAGCGCCAACGCCGGGGTCTGGCCGCTCCCAAGCCCCTCCAATTCCAGTGCAAGCAGCGAACATTATTCATTACAAATTGGGTAGAATTAAGTAGTTCCACCTCCACTTCAATAGCTTAGTAAATGTCATGGATAACCAACTAATTTCTTAATCTGCGATTGGCTTCTGTAATCCATACTGTCCCCAGAGGCAGTGAAATTTGTTTTTAACTATTTGGCTTAATTAAATTGGTTTCAGAAATTGGTAAAAATCCTCTCCTGTAGTCAAATGACAGACCTCCTTTTTCTTCTTCTTCTTCTTCTTCTTCTTCTTCTTCTTCTTCTTCTTCTTCTTCTTCTTCTTCTTCTTCTTCTTCTTCTTCTTCTTCTTCTTCTTCTTCTTCTTCTTCTTCTTCTTCTTCTTCTTCTTCTTCTTCTTCTTCTTCTTCTTCTTCTTCCTCTTCCTCTTCTTCTTCCTCTTCCTCTTCCTCTTCCTCTTCCTCCTCCTCCTCCTCCTGCTGTGAAGTTGAAATAACTTTTACCTCTCCTAACTGTGACTTGTCCCGTAGACATTCCCTCTCTCTTAATTTAGGGGTCCCCAATGTGGCTGGAAGCTTCGGGTTGAGAAGTACCTGGAACCTGGGGAAGGGCGGAGTCTGGAAAGGGAGAAGGGACATCAATGGAGTATAATACTACAGGGTCTACCCTCCAAAGCAGCCATTTTCTCCCAGGAAATTGGTTTTGGCCATCCAGAGATGAATTGTAAGAACAGTTGGCAATTGTAATAGAAGTTGGCCACCCTAACCCCCAGTCTATTTCAACCTGAGGACACTTTTGGGATTCTGATGCGGGGGTGTGTGTGTGTGTGTGCAACCACAAAATGGCTGCTATGGGAGGAGGAGCCAACCACAACATGGCTGCTATGGGAGGTGGAGCCAACCACAAAATGGCTGCGATGGGAGGAGGAGCCAACCACAAAATGGCTGCGATGGGAGGAGGAGCCAACCACAAAATGGCTGCGATGGGAGGCGGAGCCAACCACGAACTGTCAGAAAGTGAACTCAAGCGCAACTCTTTAACAGTAAACCCTTTAACATATCAGGCAGACGTCCTGCTTAACAGGAGACATTTGAAAGAGGACATATTGTTGAAAAATATATTGTTGCACGCACACAAAAGGCAGGCACAGAAAAGGTACCCTCGTCTAGCAGGTATCAGTCTTTATTTTCCAGGCACTGAAAGAAAAGGGAAGAAACCCTGGAATTTTTCTCCCTTTATTTTTCTCCCTTTATTTTTCTTCCTTTCTCCCTTTTAGTATGCACCTAGCCCGTGGTGGCGAACCTATGGCACTCCAGATGTTATGGACTACAATTCCCATCAGCCCCTTCCAGCATGGCCAATTGGCCATGCTGGTAGGGGCTGATGGGAATTGTAGTCCATAACATCTGGAGTGCCAAAGGTTTGCCACCACTAGCCTCTTTTAGGCTGCACTGTTACCTGTAACAATGACAGGTTGGTGCAGCACAGATGTGCAGGAAGTGAGAGTTTGGGGCCCAATGTCGAAAGCAACATAAATGGATGTTTTCAAGACAACTTTTTTTCAACCTGCAGAGATGCTATTATCCATTACCCCCGAATTACAAAAACAATGTTTAAACTGCACACACTTTCCGGAATGTCGCTCAGATATTTGCACAGGTGAAGTCCTTTGCAGGTCTGCATTGTGCCATAAACATCAATAAAAAGCCCCATTTAGCTGTGCCCACTTTGAAAAAAACACTTTTTTTAAAAAAAGGAAAGCTGGCAAAGGGCACCTGCTGTATTGCAAAATATATCCTGGCAACAAGGAATAGTTTATGGGAAAGTTTGGAATATGCGGCCACTAACCTGGATAGCTTTCAAAGGGGCTTGGACAGATTTATGGAGGAGAAGTCGATCTATGGCTCCCAATCTTGATCCTCCTTGATCTGAGGTTGCAAATGCCTTAGCAGACCAGGTGCTCAGGAGCAGCAGCAGCAGCAGGCCATTGCTTTCACCTCCTGCAGGTGAGCTCCCAAAGGCACCTGGTGGGCCACTGCGAGTAGCAGAGAGATGGACTCTGGTCTGATCCAGCAGGCTAGTTCTTATGTTCTTAAAGGGACAGCAAATGATGGAGAAATCCCCCCATACAGGTCTTATAAGCTGTTTTGGGGTATGAGAGCAAGTCAACTTCCTTAGCTTGTGGGTTCTCTCTTCTCCCCCGCCCTGCCACTGCTCCAACATTTCATGAGTCCTAGGAGCAGCAGTGGTGTAGTGGTTAAGAGCAGGTGCATTCTAATCTGGAGAACTGGGTTGCATTCCCCACGCTCTGCCACTTGGGCTGCAGCGGCTTACCTGGGGAACTAGATTAGCCTGTGCGCTCCAACACACGCCAGCTGGGTGACCTTGGGCTAGTCACAGTGCTTCTGAGATCTCTCAGCTCCACCCACCTCACAGGGTGTTTGCTGCGATGGGGGAAGGGAAAGGAGATTGTAAAGCCCTTTGAGTCTCCTTGCAGGAGAGAATGGGGGGGGGGGGATGTAAATCCAAACTCCTCCTCTTCTTCACGATCATGCTGCAGGGCCATTTCCCGGGGGTACTTTTCTTGTGGGGTACTATGATGCAGTCTATTTCCCCCCTTGCATTTCTAGCAACCATGTCCAAAAAAGCCGCCTTGGGCTTGAGCCGGCCAGTTTGTCACTATTTGTGAATGCTGCAAACTTACGGCGGCACGCGTGGGCGTGCAATCGTAGCTGGCCTTTTGGCTAACGAAGAGGCACTCTTGCAGGGGACACTCTGGGGCATTATAGCCTGTCAAAGTCCCACACCTTCCTTAACCCTCCCCAGGCGACATGCCCAAATCTCCAAATATTTCCCTGAGCAAGAGTTGGCAACCCGGCCTTGTCTCTGTTACCCACTGCCAGGGGTAACTAGAAAGTGATGTCAGAGTGATTTCAGCTTTGGCGGCAGTGAGCAGATGTAGAGGCAGGCTGCCTTCAGAGCAGAGGTTCTTTCTTGTGATTTCAAGCTCTTTCCAGGCCAGACTGCCCAGTACAGAACGAAACACAGCCCTTTTTATACAGTTTTTCACCCAATCGGAGGAGGAAGGGGGCAGTCCCCTGCCACATAATACAGACAATCTAAAACAAAGAGGAGGAAGACAGTCTTTTGTTTTTGCTGATGGGATTCAGTCCCAGAAGAAAAGGCTGCCGATGAATCTTGAGATCCTAGAAGTGGAAACTTCAATAGTCCAATGGGTCTTGAGATCCTCTTCAGTGAAAATTCAAATACCGTCCAAATGGGAAGTAGGGTGATGTCCCTCCAAAGCGGCCAAGGCACTCCTTTGTAAAAGTCCAAAAAAAAGGTCTTTTGTTGAGGGAGTTGGACAAACTTATCCAGATTGCTTAAGGGAGGAGGAGTCCCATTACTTTGCATTTTCCGATCTACTTCCTTGTTACCTGAAAGCTAAAATAAAACTACTAAAAAATCCTAAGGAGGCTTCTTCATAATTAATACAATAAGAGTAAAAGGAGAAGAATATGTTTCCCTAATCCATTTCTCTTCTTGTCCTATCACTTAAAAAAAAGTGAAACTCCTATAGAATCCCTTAACCTTATAACAAAGAACCTCCAATACAGTACAAGCCCATATAAACATATAAGCAAGAGTATCCTAAATTAACAGTAACAAAACCTTAAATCAACTGGAGAACCTAGCTAAAATACGATCCTAAACATTTGGCAAATAATAAATCCAACACTGAGGGGCTTACATTAAACCTTAAAAGGGACAAAGGCAAAAAGGAAACCGTGTGAAATATCAGCACATTTGTATATACATGTTCTTTCCAGGACTTGTGGAGGCTTTTGGACAACACTGGTCTCTTTGCTCTGATCCTTAGCCAGTGTAGTTCAGTGGCAGGCTCAGGAAAATATTTTTCCTATTTCCCTGATGGTAACATCTCCGCGCCAGGAGCGTTAAAGCTGGCTTCCTTTCCACAAACCAGGAGAGTCCCCTGGTCTGGGCATTGACAGGAATCCCAGAGAGATGCTGCTGCCACAAAAGAGAGCCCCCCCCCCCCAGTCCTGGAACTCTAATCTTGGCACACTGAAGAGGGCGCAGCCACCGGGGCTTGGCTCGCTGCCAGCCATTAGTGACTCGTGAGGGAAGCCTCTTCCCTCCTTGGCCCGTGGGGGCCAAGCTCTTGAGGCCCTGCTAGTCCATGGTTGTTGGTGGTGTGGGCCCAGGAGGGGATATTGGTCCTTGCTTGGAGCGACAAAATATTTTGCACATGCCCTGATTCTTTTTCGGTTCGCTCTCTGCTTTGCTGCCATGAATGCAGTTGGAGGAGGAGGTGTTTGGATTTATATTCCATCTTCCTCTCCTGTAAAGGAGACTCAAGGTGGCTGACAAGCTCCTTTCCCTTCCACACCTTGTGAAGTAGGTGGGGCTGAGAGAGTTCAGAGAGAACTGTGACTAGCCCAAGGTCACCCAGCAGGAATGTAGGAGGGCGGAAACACATCTGGTTCCCCCAGATAAGCTGTCGGGATCTCACAAGTGCCAGTCACACGATCCAGTAATGAAGGAGTTAATTGTTGCATGCTAATTAGTTGGTGAGGTCAGAAGTCAGTGATCAGTTAATTGTTACCTATTGGTCAGGAGATCTGGCGTATTAGGTATATATATTTTTGATACACTCTGCACGTGCTCAGGAGAAGTTCTTTGTTGGCGATGTGATTGTCTAAGCGGAGAGCTGGCTGGTTAGAAAGACTTCTCTCATTTTGTCTCCCAAAGTTTCTCTACCCTTATTCTTAGTAAGTAAACGATATTTCAGAAGACAAAGCCACCGTCTTTTTGCCTCTTTACTGCCCCATTAGAAGTCATATTTTCCCATCATAAGCCTCTGCCACTCAGGTGGAGGAGAGGGGAATCACACCTGGTTGTCCAGATTAGAGTGCCCCTGCCCTTAACCACTAGGCCTCCGCTGCTCCTCACGGTCTTGGTTTGGATGGGCTGGATTCTCTGACTTAAGAACACTTCCAAAATGGAAGTCCAGTTTGGCTGATGAAGAATATGAGAGGGAACACAAATGGTGGCAAAAGAGAAGCAAGTTAGCTGTAAGGGAGGCAAAAAAGGATTATGAGGAACGCATGGCTGCGAACATCAAGACCAGCAACAAACAGTTCTTCAAGTACATCAAAAGCAGGAAGCCAGCAAGGGAAGCGGTAGGCCCGTTAGATGACAAAGGAACAAAGGGGGTGCTAAAAAGATGGCGAGGGAGATTGCTAGAGAAGCTGAATGAATTCTTTGCATCTGTCTTCACCCAAGAGGAGGTGAGGAACATTCCTGCACCTGAACCAAGCTTCTTAGGAGGCGAATCCGAGGAACTAGCGAAGATAGTGGTAGACAAGGAAGAAGTTCTGGCAGCCATTGATAAACTAAATGTTACTTCAAATCCCCTGGCCCAGATTGCATTCACCCAAGAGTTCTTAAAAGAGCTCAAGCAACATGAAATTGCTGATCTTCTCACTTTAATACATGCAACTTATCCCTGAAATCCAGGCTCCATCTCTCTGAAGAAGACTGGAAGATGGCCAATGTCACACCAATCTTTAAGAGAAAGGATCTAGGGGACCCGAGGAAATTACAGAGCCAGTCAGTTTGACATCTGTTCCTGGTAGAATTAGTAGAATCTATCATTAAAAGATAAAATTATAAGAAACATGTAGAAAAGCAAGACCTGCTGAGAAAGAGTCAGCATGGCTTTTGCACTGAAGAGGCACAAAATCCTGGTCTTACAAACTTACTAGAGTTCTTTGGAGGAGTGTAAACATATGAAGGCATGTGGACAGGGGGTGAACCGGTGGACATTGTCTACTTGGATTTCCAAAAGGCTTTTGACAAAGTTCCTGCACCAAGAGACTGTTGAGAAAACTCAGCAATGAAGGAATAAGAGGGGAAGTCCTGCTATGGATTAAAAACTGGTTGAGAAACAGGAAACAAAGAGTGGGTGTAAATGGGAAGTTCTCTGCCAATGGAGAGATGTCGGGAGTGGTGTCCCCAAGCTGATCCGTTTTGGGACCACAGTGCGCTCTTTAACCTATTCATAAATGACCTGGAAGTTAGGGGGGGTGGAGTAAGCGTGGTGGCCAAGCTTTTGCAGATGATACCAAATTATGTAGGGTGGTGGAGAACCACAAAGGGATTGCCGAAGAGCTCCAAGCCGGACCTTGATAAATTCAGGGATGAGTGGGCTCAGAAATGGCAAATGCAGTTCAACGTGTAGCAAAATGTAGGGAGAGTGATGCATATAGGGGCAAAAAATCCAAACTTCACATACACAGCTACACGGGGGTCAGTGCTATCAGTCACAGACCAGGAAAGGGATTTAGGCGTCTTAATTGATAGTTCCATGGGAATGTCAAAGCTCAATGCATGGCAGCTGTGAAAAAGGCAAACTCTATGCTGGGGATCATTAGAAAAGGAATTCTCGATAATAAAAACTGCAAAGATTGTCATGTACCCATATATATAAAAGCAGTGGATCTTAGCGACCGCGACTTGGAGGTCCACTTGTGTCCAGTTCTGAGTGCGCCGCATCTCAAAAAAAGGATATTGAGGAGGAGGAGGAGATAGAAAAAAAAAAAAGTGCAGAGAAAGGGCAACAAGGGATGATTGAGGGACTGGAGCACCTTCCCTATGAGGGAGAGGCTGCAGTACGCTTTGGGACTCTTTAGGAACTTTTGGAGAGAGAGACGAGGCTGAGGGAGGATATGATTGAAGTCTACAAAAAAATTATGCATGGGGTATGAAAATGTTGACAGAGAGAAATTTTTCTCTCTTTCTCACAATACTAGGAACCAGGGGCATTCATTGAAAAAATGCTGGGGAAGAATTAGGACTTCAATAAAGCGTGAAAACACTTCTTCACGCATAGCGTGTGATTGAGTGTTTGGAATATGCTGCCACAGGAGGTGGTGATGGCCACTCTCAACCTGGATAGCTTTAAAAGGGGCTTGGATAGATTTATGGAGGGAGAAGTTGATTTATGGCTACCAATCTTGATCCTACTTTGATCTGAGATTGCAGAAAATGCCTTTAACAGACCAGGTGATCGGGAGCAACAGCAGCAGCAGGCCATTGCGTGCTCACATCCTACCATGTGAGCTCCCAAAGGCACCTGGTGGGCCACTGCAAGTAGCAGAGAGCTGGACTAGATGGACTTTGGTCTGATCCAGCTGGCTTGTTTCTTATGTTCTTAATGGTGGGGGGGGGGGGGGGTGGGGGTGGGGGGGGGTGGGGGGGGGGGGGGGTGGGGGGGGGGGGGGGTGGGGGGGGGGGGGGGTGGGGGGGGGGGGGGGTGGGGGGGGGGGGGGGTGGGGGGGGGGGGGGGTGGGGGGGGGGGGGGGTGGGGGGGGGGGGGGGTGGGGGGGGGGGGGGGTGGGGGGGGGGGGGGGTGGGGGGGGGGGGGGGTGGGGGGGGGGGGGGGTGGGGGGGGGGGGGGGTGGGGGGGGGGGGGGGTGGGGGGGGGGGGGGGTGGGGGGGGGGGGGGGTGGGGGGGGGGGGGGGTGGGGGGGGGGGGGGGTGGGGGGGGGGGGGGGTGGGGGGGGGGGGGGGTGGGGGGGGGGGGGGGTGGGGGGGGGGGGGGGTGGGGGGGGGGGGGGGTGGGGGGGGGGGGGGGTGGGGGGGGGGGGGGGTGGGGGGGGGGGGGGGTGGGGGGGGGGGGGGGTGGGGGGGGGGGGGGGTGGGGGGGGGGGGGGGTGGGGGGGGGGGGGGGTGGGGGGGGGGGGGGGTGGGGGGGGGGGGGGGTGGGGGGGGGGGGGGGTGGGGGGGGGGGGGGGTGGGGGGGGGGGGGGGTGGGGGGGGGGGGGGGTGGGGGGGGGGGGGGGTGGGGGGGGGGGGGGGTGGGGGGGGGGGGGGGTGGGGGGGGGGGGGGGTGGGGGGGGGGGGGGGTGGGGGGGGGGGGGGGTGGGGGGGGGGGGGGGTGGGGGGGGGGGGGGGTGGGGGGGGGGGGGGGTGGGGGGGGGGGGGGGTGGGGGGGGGGGGGGGTGGGGGGGGGGGGGGGTGGGGGGGGGGGGGGGTGGGGGGGGGGGGGGGTGGGGGGGGGGGGGGGTGGGGGGGGGGGGGGGTGGGGGGGGGGGGGGGTGGGGGGGGGGGGGGGTGGGGGGGGGGGGGGGTGGGGGGGGGGGGGGGTGGGGGGGGGGGGGGGTGGGGGGGGGGGGGGGTGGGGGGGGGGGGGGGTGGGGGGGGGGGGGGGTGGGGGGGGGGGGGGGTGGGGGGGGGGGGGGGTGGGGGGGGGGGGGGGTGGGGGGGGGGGGGGGTGGGGGGGGGGGGGGGTGGGGGGGGGGGGGGGTGGGGGGGGGGGGGGGTGGGGGGGGGGGGGGGTGGGGGGGGGGGGGGGTGGGGGGGGGGGGGGGTGGGGGGGGGGGGGGGTGGGGGGGGGGGGGGGTGGGGGGGGGGGGGGGTGGGGGGGGGGGGGGGTGGGGGGGGGGGGGGGTGGGGGGGGGGGGGGGTGGGGGGGGGGGGGGGTGGGGGGGGGGGGGGGTGGGGGGGGGGGGGGGTGGGGGGGGGGGGGGGTGGGGGGGGGGGGGGGTGGGGGGGGGGGGGGGTGGGGGGGGGGGGGGGTGGGGGGGGGGGGGGGTGGGGGGGGGGGGGGGTGGGGGGGGGGGGGGGTGGGGGGGGGGGGGGGTGGGGGGGGGGGGGGGTGGGGGGGGGGGGGGGTGGGGGGGGGGGGGGGTGGGGGGGGGGGGGGGTGGGGGGGGGGGGGGGTGGGGGGGGGGGGGGGTGGGGGGGGGGGGGGGTGGGGGGGGGGGGGGGTGGGGGGGGGGGGGGGTGGGGGGGGGGGGGGGTGGGGGGGGGGGGGGGTGGGGGGGGGGGGGGGTGGGGGGGGGGGGGGGTGGGGGGGGGGGGGGGTGGGGGGGGGGGGGGGTGGGGGGGGGGGGGGGTGGGGGGGGGGGGGGGTGGGGGGGGGGGGGGGTGGGGGGGGGGGGGGGTGGGGGGGGGGGGGGGTGGGGGGGGGGGGGGGTGGGGGGGGGGGGGGGTGGGGGGGGGGGGGGGTGGGGGGGGGGGGGGGTGGGGGGGGGGGGGGGTGGGGGGGGGGGGGGGTGGGGGGGGGGGGGGGTGGGGGGGGGGGGGGGTGGGGGGGGGGGGGGGTGGGGGGGGGGGGGGGTGGGGGGGGGGGGGGGTGGGGGGGGGGGGGGGTGGGGGGGGGGGGGGGTGGGGGGGGGGGGGGGTGGGGGGGGGGGGGGGTGGGGGGGGGGGGGGGTGGGGGGGGGGGGGGGTGGGGGGGGGGGGGGGTGGGGGGGGGGGGGGGTGGGGGGGGGGGGGGGTGGGGGGGGGGGGGGGTGGGGGGGGGGGGGGGTGGGGGGGGGGGGGGGTGGGGGGGGGGGGGGGTGGGGGGGGGGGGGGGTGGGGGGGGGGGGGGGTGGGGGGGGGGGGGGGTGGGGGGGGGGGGGGGTGGGGGGGGGGGGGGGTGGGGGGGGGGGGGGGTGGGGGGGGGGGGGGGTGGGGGGGGGGGGGGGTGGGGGGGGGGGGGGGTGGGGGGGGGGGGGGGTGGGGGGGGGGGGGGGTGGGGGGGGGGGGGGGTGGGGGGGGGGGGGGGTGGGGGGGGGGGGGGGTGGGGGGGGGGGGGGGTGGGGGGGGGGGGGGGTGGGGGGGGGGGGGGGTGGGGGGGGGGGGGGGTGGGGGGGGGGGGGGGTGGGGGGGGGGGGGGGTGGGGGGGGGGGGGGGTGGGGGGGGGGGGGGGTGGGGGGGGGGGGGGGTGGGGGGGGGGGGGGGTGGGGGGGGGGGGGGGTGGGGGGGGGGGGGGGTGGGGGGGGGGGGGGGTGGGGGGGGGGGGGGGTGGGGGGGGGGGGGGGTGGGGGGGGGGGGGGGTGGGGGGGGGGGGGGGTGGGGGGGGGGGGGGGTGGGGGGGGGGGGGGGTGGGGGGGGGGGGGGGTGGGGGGGGGGGGGGGTGGGGGGGGGGGGGGGTGGGGGGGGGGGGGGGTGGGGGGGGGGGGGGGTGGGGGGGGGGGGGGGTGGGGGGGGGGGGGGGTGGGGGGGGGGGGGGGTGGGGGGGGGGGGGGGTGGGGGGGGGGGGGGGTGGGGGGGGGGGGGGGTGGGGGGGGGGGGGGGTGGGGGGGGGGGGGGGTGGGGGGGGGGGGGGGTGGGGGGGGGGGGGGGTGGGAGTTGGGGGGGGGGGGGGGGGGGGGGGGGGGGGGGGGGGGGGGGGGGGGGTGGGGGGGGGTTGGGGGGGATAGGGGGGGGGGGGGGGGGGGGGGGTGGGGGAAGCGAAGTAGGGTCTGCCCTGGTTAGTGGTTGGACGGGGGACCTCTGAGGACCTCCTGGGTTGCTATGCAGAGGCAAGCGATGGCAAACCACCTCTGCATGCCTTTTTGCCTCTAGAGGGCTCATGCTAGCCTGATCTCACCCCATCTTGGAAGCGAAGTAGGGTCTGCCCTGGTTAGTAGTTGGACGGGGACCTTTGAGGAAGTCCCGGGTTGCTATGCAGAGGCAAGCGATGGCAAACCACCTCTGCATGTCTTTTTGCCTCAACTAGAGGGCTCATGCTAGCCTGATCTCACCCCATCTTGGAAGCGAAGTAGGGTCTACCCTGGTTAGTGGTTGGATGGGGACCTCCAAGGACCTCCTGGGTTACTATGCAGAGGCAAGCGATGGCAAACCACCTCTGCATGCCTTTTTGCCTCAACTAGATGGTTCATGCTAGCCTGATCTCACCCCATCTTCAAAGCGAAGTAGGGTCTGCCCTGGTTAGTAGTTGGACGGGGACCTTTGAGGAAGTCCTGGGTTGCTATGCAGAGGCAAGTAATGGCAAACCACCTCTGCATGTCTTTTTGCCTCATGCTAGCCTGATCTCTCCCCATCTTGGAAGCGAAGTAGGGTCTGCCCCGGTTAGCAGTTGGACGGGAGGCTTCCAAGAAAGTCCAGAGTTGCTACACAGAGGCAAGCGATGGCAAACCACCTCTGTATTATTTTTGCCCTAAAGTAGATGGCTCAAGCTAGCCTGATCTCACCCCATCTCGGAACTCGGCAGAGTCTGTCCCGGTTTGTCGTTGGATGGGTGACGTCCAAGGAAGTCCCGGGTTGCCAGGCAGAGGCAGGGGATGGCAAACTACCTCTGTCCACCTCTGGTTGCCATACTAGCTTTGACTTCATGGCGCTCTCCTCCGTCGCATGCGGCGTAGGTTGGCTTGTGGAACACAGTGCTACAAGGAAGTGCCGGTCGCTCTCACGAGAGACCAAAACATTGCAGATACGGAGCCAGCGGAGGGCGGCAGATGGCAGAGGCCGAGTTCTCTATGTTCAGAGGCCGAAAGCTGTTCCTATGTGACATCCAGGGAAACAGCGAGTGTGGGAGGGGGTCTGGGCCTTCCCTGTCATCTTCTAGCCAGTGTTGGGCACCTTAACGCATTTTGTGCGAACGGGTGTGTAGGAAACAGCCCCTCTTCTAAGTCACGACATGTTTTCAGCTCGCTGCCTCTCCCTTATGTAATTCCTCGGCTGGCGATTGCAGGCACGGGAGAAGACGGGGTGAGGATTTTCTTTTCTGGGTTTGGATTGATATCCCCCCCTTTCTCTCCTGTAAGGAGACTCAAAGGGGCTGACAATCTCCTTTCTCTCCCTCCGACCCCCACCCCCCCTCAACAACAAACACCCTGTGAGGTCGGTGGGGCTGAGAGAGCTCCGAAGAACCGTGACTAGCCCAAGGTCACTCAGGTGGCGTGTGTTTTTTAAAATTTTTTATTTATTTCTTAAATTTCGATACCGCCCGATCCCTGAAGGGCTCCGGGCGGTGCACGACATAAAATTCAAACAATGTAGAACAAGGAGCAAATCGTACAACACAATAAACAATCACAGAAGCTCCATCGAATTAATAATCAATAAAACATACACAAACATCAAAACAGTGGTTAATGATTAAATAAATAAATAAGCGAGAGGCGTCCCAAAAAAACCCCATTTAAAACCTGCCCCTGTTGGAGTGCACAGGCTAATCTGGTTCCCCAGATAAGCCTCCGCAGCTCAAGTGGCAGAGCGGGGAATCAAACCCGGTTCTCCGGATTAGAGTGCACCTGCTCTTGACCACTCCATCACGCTGGTGTAAGCCCCGTATGGTTCCCATCGGGGAGGAAGCGGAGATAGCCAGTAAACACCTCCCCCCACCGGCAGCAGTGCATTATGGGGGATCCTCTATCCAGATTTACACATGGAGGCTCTCTTCCATGAGCCAGATCCAGCGGTGGTTCTTTGCTCTCTGATTGGCTCCACATATCATCGTGTGTTGTGTTTGGGGCTGCCCCTGGAGACTGTTCAGTAGTTAAGAACATAAGAACAAGCCAGCTGGATCAGACCAGAGTCCATCTAGTCCAGCATTCTGCTACTCGCACTGGCCCACCAGGTGCCTTTGGGAGCTCACCTGCAGGAGGTGAAAGCAAGGGCCTTTCTGCTGCTGCTGCTCCCGAGCACCTGGTCTGTTCAGGCATTTGCAATCTCAGATCAGGGAGGATCAAGATTGGTAGCCATAGATCGACTTCTTCTCCATAAATCTGTCCAAGCCCCTTTGAAAGCTATCCAGGTGAGTGGCCATCACCACCTCCTGTGGCAGCATATCCCAAACACCAATCACACGTTGCGTGAAGAAGTGTTTCCTTTTATTAGTCCTAATTCTTCCCCCCAGCATTTTCAATGGATGCCCCCTGGTTCTAGTATTGTGAGAAAGAGAGAAAGTTGCCACCAGTCCAGAATTGCTGCCTGCGTCCTTCTCCGTCAGAAGTTCCCCGGTTGCCTAAATCTGTGCGGCGTTAAGTACTGGATGAAAACATTTCCCCTTTTTACCTTCAGGATTTTAGATGATTTTTTCTTCCCTTCCTTTATCTCCCTGACTCTCCTGCTAATGCGGATGATGCTGAGTTGCCTGATTTTAATGTTGTATTTAGCTGCTGTTTTTATTGGGGGTGGTTTACTGCTGGATTTTGTGGCAAGCTGTACTTGATCTCTTTGATGGCTGAAAAAAATTAGAACTGGGCTGTGTTTTTACTGTTGCGCTGGAAGGGAGTCGCGTCAAGAAGCCTTTTAGGATACGAGCGGGTAATGTGTATTTCTAAATGAGTGCTGTGTGGGCTAGAAACTTTGCTTTTATTTGCTTCGCAGTGGAGATTCCGTGAGGGAAAAGGCCGTTTCAAACCTTTCCTGCATCCATATGTTTTTATGTTTTTATTTGCTTTGCAGTGGAGATTCTGTGAGGGAAAAGGCCGTCTCAAACCTTTCCTGCATCCTTATGTTTTTATGTTTTTATTCGCTTTGCAATGAGGATGATTGAAGGATTGGAGCACCTTCCTTATGAGGAGAGGCTGCAGCGTTTGGGACTCTTTAGTTTGGAGAGGAGACGTCTGAGGGGGGATAGGATTGAAGTCTATAAAATTATGCATGGGGTAGAAAATGTTGACAGAGAGACATTTTTCTCTCTTTCTCACAATATTAGAACCAGGGGGCATTCATTGAAAATGCTGGGGGGAAGAATTAGGACTAACAAAAGGAAACACTTCTTCACGCAACGTGTGACTGGTGTTTGGAATATACTGCCCCAGGAGGTGGTGATGGCCACTCACCTGGATAGCTTTAAAAGGGGCTTGGACAGATTTATGAAGTCGATCTATGGCTACCAATCTTGATCCTCCTTGATCTCAGATTGCAAATGCCTTAGCAGACCAGGTGCTCGGGAGCAGCAGCAGCAGAAGGCCATTGCTTTCACCTCCTGCCTGTGAGCTCCCAAAGGCACCTGGTGGGCCACTGCGAGTAGCAGAGAGCTGGACTAGATGGACTCTGGTCTGATCCAGCAGGCTAGTTCTTATGTTCTTATTTTCTATTGGGTATTCTCTAAGGGAAAAGGCCATTTCAAACCTTTCTTGCATCCTTATGTTTTTATGTTTTTATTTGCTTTGCAGTGGAGATTCTCTAAGGGAAAAGGCCGTCTCAAACCTTTCCTGCATCCTTATGTTTTTATGTTTTTATTTGCTTTACAGTGGAGATTCTCTAAGGGAAAAGGCCGTCTCAAACCTTTCCTGCATCCTTATGTTTTTATGTTTTTATTTGCTTTGCAGTGGAGATTCTCTAAGGGAAAAGGCCGTCTCAAACCTTTCCTGCATCCTTATGTTTTTATGTTTTTATTTGCTTTGCAGTGGAGATTCTCTAAGGGAAAAGGCCGTCTCAAACCTTTCCTGCATCCTTATGTTTTTATGTTTTTATTTGCTTTGCAGTAGGGATTCTCTAAGGGAAAAGGCCGTCTCAAACCTTTCCTGCATCCGTAGGTTTGGGACATCTGACAACCTCCCCACAATCAGTCGACTGGGTTACGAAACGGCTTCCTGATCAGCTCGTATTTTTCCTTCCTGCAGCCCTGATCCCTTTGGAAACCTGTTAGTGTTTTGGGAATAGCAGTTCTCAGCTATAAATGCACGACTTCTCTTCTGGAAGACGGTCCCAGCGGCATTGTGTCCAGCCGCCCAGAAGATGCGGGAACGTCACGTTACGTTGCATCCAAGCTACCCTGTGGCTGATGTATATATATTTTTAAAAATTCTATTTACTTGGTTTTGTATAGTCCGTCTTTCTCACTGAGGCTCAAGCGTAAGTCAGATACGGTTGGCTGGGGGGGACCCCCAGTGCACAGTGCAATAGGGTACAGAAATCTGAATACGAATGAATCTTCAACCCCCGAACACGAAGTGTGAGCATGCATGAAATGGCGTGCAAACCATATAGTCTGGAGCAGTGATGGCGAACCTATGGCACGGGTGCCAGAGGTGGCACTCAGAGCCCTCTCTGTGGGCACGCACAAACAGAGTTCATCATGGGCACACACACATCCAGGCTGCCCTGGGCCGCTGGGCTCGATTACTAGCATTAAACCTAAGACCTAGTTTTGGGGAAGCAGTGCAGGTAACCCTGTTAAGCGCTGTTAAACCCCACTGATTTTCATGCAAAGAACTAAAGCGCGATTCTTTACCTGGGAGTAAGCTCGGTTGCTGGCAATGGGGCTTGCTTCTGAGTAAACCCTCCTAGGGTCATGATTCACCAGTTCGAAGAATTGCACGGTTGCTTCAAAGCAAAGCCAACAACTACCACCAAGCTTACTCCCGAGTAACGCACGCCTCAAAGCCAACCATTTTTTCTTAACGAAAACCTCAGGATTCAGGTTAAATTGCCGGGTTGGCCCTTTGCGATAAATAAGTGGGTTTTGGGTTGCAGTTTGGGCACTCGGTCTCGAAAAGGTTCGCCATCACTGGTCTGGAGCATACTTGTGGGGATAGACAGCAGTACAGGAGTAGTGTATGTCACAGCTCTTACCCTTTTGCCGATGCAACTTTCCGACCATTTTATTTCAACGCTGGGCTATTTTTTGTGTGCAAAAAGCCCCTTTCAATAATTCCCTTTTGCATAGTTGATGGAAAACCATGAGCTTGGGAGCCTTCCTGACCTCCTTAAGCAACCGTTGTGTGGGTTGTTCACACTTCATATCCTCTGTGACGCCGGCTGGTTGTTCTAGACACCACACAAGGGGCGGCCTTAAATGCAGATAGCCGTTTTGGGGGGACATTTGAAACTGTGTCTACATTGTATTGTCGAAGGCTTTCACGGCCGGAATCACTGGGGTGCGGTGTGGTTTCCGGGCTGTATGGCCGTGTCCTAGCAGCATTCAGATCCTCTGAAGATGCCAGCCACGGATGCAGGCGAAACGTCAGGAGAGAATGCTGCTAGAACACGGCCACACAGCCCGGAAACCACACAGCACCCCTGTGTCTACATTCGTTGTGTGTTCTCTGTGCTTAGCAGCGAGACTTCCGTGGGCTCCTGCAACGTAACAAAAGATAATTGAAGCAATAAAAGCGTGCAGTTTAGCACAAGAGGGAGTACTCTCGTTGTTATCATTTTGGTTCGTGGGTACATTGCCCTCTTGGGCAGCCCGAAAATGAACCAAGTCTAAAATGGGTTTTGGGACACAGAAGGGTTAGTTTTTGAGGGAGTGTTATTATTATTTTTTAATCTTGTTTTTGCGTTGCGTAAGAGCGGCTGGGTCCTGTTGTGCGTTTGCGGAAAGGCAACCAAAGCTGAATATTTTTTTATTTCGGGAAAGTTGACGTTGTGGGTTACAGGTGAATAATTAGAAATGAGCGTTTTGTTCATCGAAAAAAATTAATTCTCGACTTTCTAAGAAAAAGAAGAAGAAGAGTTTGGATTTATATCCCTGAAAGAAGGGCAAGATAGTAAAATAGGAGGGGAAACAGGAACTGGGTTATTGTTGGGTTTTGGCTAACCCGGTTCCTGTTTCCCCTTGGATTTATATCCCCCCTTTCTCTCCTGCAGGAGACTCAAAGGGGCTGACAATCTCCTTGCCCTTCCCCCCTCACAACAAACACCCTGTGAGGTAGGTGGGGCTGAGAGAGCACCGAGAAGCTGTGACTAGCCCAAGGTCACCCAGCTGGCGTGTGTGGGAGTGCACAGGCTAATCTGAATTCCCCAGAGAAGCCTCCACAACTCAGGCGGCAGAGCTGGGAATCAAACCCGGTTCCTCCAGATTAGATACACGAGCTCTTAACCTCCTACGCCACTGCTGCTCTCAAAAAAATAATAATTTCTAGCTTTCTGGCCAGAAGGCTTCCAAACCAGGTTTCAAGGCATACTGGAACAGAACTGGGGGAGTTGAATCTGCTCCTATGCCAGTGTGTACACCTCTCTGACAAGGTAGGCCTCTTCCACTAGGAAAGGCTGCAGGGAGAGTTGGGATGTATCTTGGAGGTGGTTTGGAAACCGAGCTCTGTTACAGTCTGAACTTGGAACACCTGATGGGCATATGAAAGTTCCTCATTCCTCCCCGTGTCCTTTTTGTCTTGGAATCGTGGAGGTTCATTTATTTGTGCCTAGACGCCGCTTTCCTCTGCAGTGGGAACGCAAAGTGACTCACAGCATTTATGTTCTCCAGTCTCCACGACATCCCTGCGAGGCAGAGAGGGTATAACTGGCCCCAAATCGCCTGGCAAACTGAAATGACCGGAGTCGGGATTTGAATCTGGGCCTCTCAGATGCCAGCACCAACCAGTACACCATGCCAGCTAAAGCTGTCCTGGTAGCAAAGAGAGGTGGGTTGGGTTGGGACCCTTCTACGCTATGCGGCTTGGCTCACTTCCTTGATTCATCTGGAACTGTTTGCTCTGAAAGGACCCTACAGCCACCACCACCACCTTTATTTGGCATTTAAAAAATAGGTTCTAGAGCAGGGGTCTTCAAACTATGGCCCTCCAGATGTTCATGGACTACAATTCCCATCAGCCCCTGCCAGCATGGCCAAGTGGCAGGGCTGATGGGAATCGTAGTTCATGAACATCTGGGGGGCCATAGTTTGAAGACCCCTGTTCTAGAGCATAGGTGTCAAACTCGCGGCCCTCCAGATGTTATGGACTACACTTCCCATCATCCCCTGCCAGCATGATGCTGGCGGGGATCGATGAAGTAGACTCTTCCACTATCATCGGAAGAGGCTTGAGACTGACCTGAAGATGCATGATAACCGGGACCCTCTTTTGAGCTCCCCTGTCCTGGGGCTTTCACACAGAGGCGTTTCCCACTCCTTCGAAATGGATCACATGTGAAAGGGATCGGGCAACGCAATTCAGGAAGGAGATTGACAAGCTGGAACGGGTCCAGAGGAGGGCAACCAAAATGGTCAAAGGTCTGGAATCCGTGCCCTACAAGGAGAGACTTGGGGAGCTGGGGATGTTTAGTTTGGTGAAGAGAAGGTTAAGAGGTGACATGACGGCCATGTTTAAATGTTTGAAGGGATGTCATGTTGGTGAGGGAGCGAGCTTGTTTTCTGCCGCTCCGGAGATTAGGACCAGGAGTCATGGGTTCAAGAGATACCCCCTAAACATCAGGGAAAGCTTCCTTTCAGGAAGGGCTATTCTACAGTGGAATGGACTACCTCGGGGTGTGGTGGAGTCTCCTTCTTTGGAGGTTTTCAAAGAGAGGCTGGATGGCCATCTTGTCAGGGGTGCTTTGAATGTGGGTTCCTGCATGGCAGGGGGTTGGACTGGATGGCCCTTAGGGGTCTCATCCAACTCTATGATTCTATGATTCTGCTACTTGGGGCCTTTCAAAGAGGCATTTCCAGGAACTGTTACTTCGGCCTTCTTCATGTGATTCTCTGCCACTGAGAATCATTCCCCCTCCCCCAGAGGAGCTGGACTAGATGGCCTTTGGAGTCCCTGAATTAATGGGTTCGGCTTCCAGAGATCCAAGAAGAAGAAGAAGAAGAAGAGCTTGGATTCATATCCCCCCTTTCTCTCCTGCAGGAGGCTCAAAGGGGCTGACAATCTCCTTGCCCTTCCCCCCTCACAACAAACACCCTGTGAGGTGGGTGGGGCTGAGAGAGCTCCGAGAAGCTGTGACTAGCCCAAGGTCACCCAGCTGGCGTGTGTGGGAGCGCACAGGCCAATCTGAATTCCCCAGATAAGCCTCCACAGCTCAGGCAGCAGAGCGGGGAATCAAACCCAGATTAGATACACGAGCTCTTAACCTCCTACACCGCTGCCATTGAGCAAGAATCTTGTAGCTATGGCCAAACTCAACATATCTGCACCGAGATTCCAGATTTTACCCATCTTTTCGCAAACAATCACGTTTCTCCTTTGGCCGTCTTCGCAAACACAGTCTCGGATACTGACGTGGGGCGGGTGTGCGTGCGTGCGCGGAAGGACGGAGTGTATTTCCATTGTTTGACAGAGGAAATAATGCACCACGGGGCTCTGAAGGGCTAAACCCTTTTGTCAAACTTGTCTTCCTCGCAGATGGGATTTTCTCAGCTGTTTGCGTTTCGCGTGATTTATTGCGGCTCTTTTCTCCCTCTCTCCACGAGACCACCCCAGCTGTTTCGGGGCAGCTGCCAGATTCCTTCTTGGAAAGAGGGTTTACGCAGCAGCTGACTTAATGTTCTGGAAGATGGAAAGGCAGCATCTCTCCCCCCCCCCCCCCGCCAGGTTCTTGAAAGGTTTTGCAGCTAATGGGGTGGGGGTGGGTGGGAAACGGCTCGACGGAAGCGTCAACCCCGGTGTGCTTTAGTGTCGAAAAAGGCAACGTCTTTGTTGGGGATTGTGAGGTGAGGGATCGAAGAATAAAACAGCAGATATTATCGTGCTTCTGTGTAGCTCTGCAGGCTGACCTTGTTGGGAATAATGTGTGCAGTTCAAATTATAGAATCATAGAATCATAGGTCGAATCCCCACTATCGACTTAGCCAGGGTCGTCCCTCAAACCTGGTTAGTTTGTGTTCTGAAACCTGGCTAAGATGGTAGTGGGGATTCGACCATAGAGTTGGCAGAGACCCCTAAGGGCCATCCAGTCTGACCCCCTGCAGTGCAGGAACACACAATCAAAGCACTCCTGACAGATGGCCATCCAGTTTACCTGAATCGCAGGGCCAGGAGGCAACCTAAGGAGAAGGCCTCGATCTCTAAGCCCTGATGTTGGGTCTTCAGAGGAACTGGTCAGCCACTGTGTGATACAAGATGCTGTCCTAGGTGGAACCTCCCTGGTCTGATCCAGTAGAGTTCTTGTAAGGTTCTAATGAAGGTCTTGGCCTCCATGCCCCATTGTTGGACCTCCAGAGGAACTGGTTGGCCACTGTGTGAGTCAGGATGCTGGTCTAGGTGGAACCTCCCTGGTCTGATCCAGCAGGGCTCCTTCAGAGGTTCTTATCAAGGGAAGGTCTTGGCCTTTACGCTATGTTGTTGGACCTCCAGTGGTTGGCCACTGTGTGAGACAAGATCCTGGTCTAGGTGGACTAATCTGGAGGAACCGGGTTTGATTCCCCACTCCTCCACCTATGTGGAGGCTTATCTGGGGAATTCAGATTAGCCTGTGCACTCCCACACACGCCAGCTGGGTGACCTTGGGCTAGTCACAGCTTCTCGGAGCTCTCTCAGCCCCACCCACCTCACAGGGTGTTTGTTGTGAGGGGGGAAGGGCAAGGAGATTGTAAGACCCTTTGAGAAAGGGGGGATATAAATCCAAACTTCTCCTCCTCCTCCTCCTCCTCCTCTTCCTCCTCCTCCTCCTCCTCCTCCTCCTCCCACTCCTCCTCCTCCTCCTCCTCCTCTTCTTCTTCTTCTTCTTCTTCTTCTTCTTCTTCTTCTTCTTCTTCTTCTTCTTCTTCTTCCTTCTTCTTCTTCTTCTTCTTCTTCTTCTTCCTTCTTCTTCTTCTTCTTCTTCTTCTTCTTCTTCTTCTTCTTCTTCTTCTTCTTCTTCTTCTTCTTCTTCTTCTTCTTCTTCTTCTTCTTCTTCTTCTTCTTCTTCTTCTTCTTCTTCTTCTTCTTCTTCTTCTTCTTCTTCTTCTTCTTCTTCTTCTTCTATGTGGCAGAGGCTTATCTGGTGAACCAGGTGTGTTTCTGCACTCCTACATTCCTGCTGGGTGACCTTGGGCCAGTCACAGTTCTCTCTGACCTCTCTCAGCCCCACCTGCCTCACGAAGTGTCTGTTGTGGGGAGAGGAAGGGAAAGGAGCTTGTCAGCCACCTTGAGTCTCCTTACAGGAAAGAAAGTCGGGGTATAAATCCAAACTCTTCTTTTTCTTCCAGTAAGCTTTTCCGCAGCTTTTCCCACCATGGAAACCTGTTACTAAAATTTTTGGATCCCACCACTGGTTTGGCTGGTTTGGTCAGTTCTCGTTTGTGTCCTGATTTGGGCCAGGTATGAACCCACCTCCCGCCGTCCTCTGTGGCTGTTGTGTTGCCGGACGCCTGCCAGCACCCAGGGAACGTCGTCGTCCTCCTCCGTCCAGAGCTCCAAGGGAAATCGATGGCGTTGCTTTCATATCCCACGCTTGCCACACGCAGAGAAATCAAGTTCCCATAAATCTCCAGAACAGGAGCTGTTCAATTACCGGCCGCTAAATGAAGTGATCTTTACTCCCGAGCAAGCCCGGCGTGTCTCTAATGCGCTCGTCACAAGCGGTGGCTGGTTCAGAATGCAAAAGGGAAAGAGACAGGCAGCACCCACCGGTGGCTTGGGTTTTAGTGGCCGGAAAGTTTGCTCGTGGCCCGCTTTTAATCCACTTTCACAATAGTTTGCAAGCGGAATTTGCTGTTCCACATAGAAGAAGAAGAAGAAGAAGAAGAAGGGAGGAGGAGGAGGAGGAGGAAGAGGAGGAGGAGGAGGAGGAGGAGGAGGAGGAGGAGTTTGGATTTATATTCCCCTTTCTCTCCTGCAGGGGAGACTCCAGCAGGGAGCTGACAATCTCCTTGCCCTTCCCCTCTCACAACAAACACCCTGTGAGGTGGGTGGGGCTGAGAGAGCTCCGAAGAACTGTGACTAGCCCAAGGTCACCCAGCTGGCGTGTGTGGGAGTGCACAGGCTAATCTGAATTCCCCAGATAAGCCTCCACAGCTCAGGCGGCAGAGCGGGGAATCAAACCCGGTTCCTCCAGATTAGATACACGAGCTCTTAACCTCCTACGCCACTGCTGCTCCTGTAAAGTGCACTGGAAGTGGATCGGAAGTGCGTTATTCTGCCTGTTTGGTGTGTCCTGTCGTTCGCTGCAGCCTGGGAAATAAATGTCCTCCGGTCCAGCCTTTGCTGATACACTTGGGGAACAAAACGTCAAGCGCTTTCTCCCCCCCCCCCCCAAAGGAAAATGAAGAGGGTTGATTTCCCTCAATGCTTTCCCGCTGTTAGCCGGCTCAGGGACCTGCTGAGGCCCAAATGGCGCATCCGTCTGTGAGCGGCACGTTGTTCTTCTTCTTCATTTTTGGCCTCTCCTGGCGCAGTGAGAGATTTAATGACATTTTTGCTACGCAACGGGAGGCGGAAGGCGAGGTACCTGTCAGCTCTGGCCCAGCCTTACCTAATCTCCAACCCACAGGTCCCAGAGAGTGCGGGAAAAAACAGGCCTGCAGGCTGACCCCTGGGTTCTGTTTATCTGCGGCGTGTCCAGCAAAGTGCTGGCCCCTTTCTTCCTTGAGGGTGATGGGATTGGGTCACTGGAGACCCAGCCCAATTCCACTCTTCTGGCCTCCCCAGAGCCATAGTTTGCAATCTCTGGCTGCATTTTTGCAAACTGTTCACCCAAGTCTTGAAATTCAGGTTGCTTCCAAGAGCCAGCGTGCTGTAGTGGTTAAGAGCTGCTCTTCTTCTTCTTCTTCTTCTTCTTCTTCTTCTTCTTCTTCTTCTTCTTCTTCTTCTTCTTCTTCTTCTTCTTCTTCTTCTTCTTCTTCTTCTTCTTCTTCTTCTTCTTCTTCTTCTTCTTCTTCTTCTTCTTCTTCTTCTTCTTCTTCTTCGCCGCCGCCGCCGCCGCCGCCGCCGCCGTCGTCGTCGTCGTCTTCTTCTCCTCCTTCTCCTTCTCCTTCTCCTTCTCCTTCTCCTTCTCCTTCTCCTTCTCCTTCTCCTTCTCCTTCTCCTTCTCCTTCTCCTCCTTCTCCTTCTTCCGCTATATGTTCTATGTCAGCCTTTATACTGGAGATGACAGGAATTGAACGCGGGGCTTTCTTCATGCGAAGCAGGCCTTCTATCCCTGAGCTGCAGTGGCGTAGGAGGTTAAGAGCTCGTGTATCTAATCTGGAGGATCGTGTATCTAATCTGCCGCCTGAGCTGTGGAGGCTTATCTGGTGAACTAGACTAGCCTGTGCACTGCCACACATGCCAGCTGGGTGACCTTGGGCTAGTCACAGCTTCTCGGAGCTCTCTCAGCCCCACCTACCTCACAGGGTGTTTGTTGTGAGGGGGGAAGGGCAAGGAGATTGTCAGCCCCTTTGAGTCTCCTGCAGGAGGGAAAGGGGGGATATAAATCCAAAACTACTACTCTTCTCCTGCTCCTGCTCCTGCTCCTTCTCCTTTTTCTCCTCCTTCTCCTCCTCCTTCTCCCCGTCCTCCTCCTCCTCCTCCTCCTGCTTCTTCTTCTTCTTTTTCTCCTTCTTCTCCTTCTCCTTCTCCTTCTCCTGCTCCTGCTCCTGCTCCTGCTCCTGCTCCTGCTCCTGCTCCTGCTCCTGCTCCTTCGGCGTCGGCATCTTCGTCTTCTTCCTCGTCTTCTTCCTCATCCTCTGTGATTCTGATCCAGATTTTGGAATTACCTGCCCTAGTTCACGGAGGAGCTGCAATGTAATGGCTGCCCATCAGCCTTCTGTTTTTGGCTTTTGGGCCTGCTCAGCCTCCTACCACCTGGCTGTTCATTCCTCCTCTTGTTGCCTGTGGCTGCGGGCAGAGGAAACGGCATGCAGAGAGTTGGCCTGCAAACAAAACAAAAGATCTGGAAACCCACACCGCGCCGCAGCTGCACCAGTTCCAAAATCAAGCTGGAAGGCAGAACCGAGTTTGGGAGGGAGCAATAAATGCTCGAAAAAAAATATATCACAAGCTTTAAAATCACATTCTGTCCTTGTGGCTGCTTCTTGCGCTGTGATCTGCGCAAACATTTTATTGTGTTTATTAAAAAAACACGATAAAATGGCGTGAGCATGGGCTGGTTGCCGTGAGCCGACATCCGGGTAAAAAGGGTTGCGGCTGACATGACGCGTCTGTCGAAAACGATATTTGAGGATTTCTGAACGGCTTTCTCACGAGCTCAAAACAAGCGTGCTGATTCTTTGGAAAGGGCGTCATTCTTTGGAAAGGGTGGTCGATGATGCGGGGATAGGGCGAGATATAAATACAATAAATGATGATCATAAAATAATAATATGAGAATTAGCATTCATTTTTAACACGCTGCCTTTGTCAAAACCATTATTTTGCACTTTATTGAACATGGTACATCAGTACAAGAGCATTTATAGTTCATAAGAACATAAGAACATAAGAACTAGCCAGCTGGATCAGACCAGAGTCCATCTAGTCCAGGACTCTGCTACTCGCAGTGGTCCACCAGGTGCCTTTGGGAGCTCACCTGCAGGATGTGAAAGCAAGGGCCTTCTGCTGCTGCTGCTCCTGAGCACCTGGTCTGCTAAGGCCTTTGCAATCTGAGATCAAGGAGGATCAAGATTGGTAGCCATAGATTGACTTCTCCTCCATAAATCTGTCCAAGCCCCTTTTAAAGCTATCCAGGTGAGTGGCCATCACCACCTCCTGTGGCAGCATCTTCCAAACACCAATCCCATGTGGCGTGAAGAAGTGTTTCCTTTTATTAGTCCTAATTCTTTCCCCCAGCATTTTCAACGGATGCCCCCTGGTTCTAGTATTGTGGGAAAGAGAGAAAAATGTCTCTCTGTCAACATTTTCTACTCCGTGCATAATTTTATAGACTTCAATCATATCCCCCCTCAGACGTCCCAAACGCTGCAGCCTCTCCTCATAAAGAAGGTGCTCCAGTCCCTCAATCATCCTTGTTGCCCTTCTCTGCACTTTTTCTATCTCTTCGATATCCTTTTTGAGATGTGGCGACCAGAACTGAACACAGTGCTCCAAGTGTGGTCGCACCACGGCTTTATATAAGGGCATGACAATCTTTGCAGTTTTATTATCAACTCCTTTCCTAATTTTCCCCAGCATAGAGTTTGCCTTTTTCACATTAATTGCATTTTTATTTTCATTGCATTTTTATTTTCAAACGGCTGAGGGGAGCAGGGCTGGGTCGGCCCTGGGACCCAGGTGGAGCATTCTACAACTAAGTAGGTCCAACATTTTGAGTTCTGTGGCGGAGGAATATGCTACCCTACTAACATCTTTTTCTGAGATGGATTATAACTTGTAAAGAGTCTGAGAAGAAGGCCCTGCAGGGGGCAGGCAAATGGTCAGCTAGGTAGGCTGCAAGGTTAGAGACCCTTCCGTCTTTCCCTGTCACCTATTACCTGTTCTTAGACTGACATTCTCAGGTATAATTCCCACCTCTGAAGTCTCCTCTCCCTCCTTCCCTACTATATAGTTAGGTAGCTTCAGGCTATCCTCGCCTCTCCGCATTCCTGTCTGGAATATAGTTCCCTAATAAACATTTAACTTCCATTATTGAATTGTTTAACCTTTTGATCACTCCCAGCATCTGACCACTGGAGTGTGATGCCAGACGTCTCTTATTATTAATTATTAATGATTAACTATTTATTGAAGGATGCTGCTGCTATAGTTTTAAGGTTTTGTATTTTTAACTGTATTTTTAGCTCGATTTGTTTTATTATGTTTGTTGTTGTTTTGTGTACACCGCCCTGAGCCCTCCGGGGGTAGGGCAGTCTATCAAATCGAATTAATAATAATAATAATAATAATAGTAATAATAATAATAATAAGAAGAAGAAGAAGAAGAAGAAGAAAAAGAAGAAGAAGAAGAAGAAGAAGTAGTAGTAGTAGTAGTAGTAGTAGTAGTAGTAGTAGTAGTAGTAGTAGTAGTAGTAGTAGTAGTAGTAGTAGTAGTGAATTGGCTGCTCCTTTGCGTAAGTAGCATTCTGCCAATAGTTTGTAGCCCTAATTGTTGCAAAACGTGGCTTGAAACCTTGTGGGGTGGAGAGGGCTGATAAAATCTTAGAAGCGGCAAAGAGGGAGATTAGCTCCGCTTGGAACTTCAGGCACCATCCGGCAGGAAGTAACTCTGCGGTGTGGCTGCCTTGCATTTCGGTGGCGCTTACGTGGAAGAGCTCCTGGGTGGGTTATGCCACGTGGCTCTAGTGTTCCTCTCCCACTGTCCAGCTTTTAACACCTTGGAGATACCCCACCCACTTTTTGAACTGTGCTCTCTCTATTTTTGCTGAAGGCTCCTGCGCTTCTTGAGCGCTCCCTGCCCTCATTCTGTGCATTCGACAAACGCCCGAAAATTCGGCTCAGGTGCTAAAGCGGTGGTGATTTCCTCCTGGGCAATATATAGCATGCGCCGTTCTTGTAGCGATAGTGATGAAATGGCGAGTCTGTCCCGAATATTTTGGGATAGCCGGCGAAGATCTCTCTCCGACTCCACGGAGTTCTGAACAAATATCCTGCCCGGCCAAAATCCCTCTTCGAGACCTCGAGAGCCGCTGTTATCTGTGACGCATCTGAACTTGAAACATTCCAGTCCAAATACTGGCAGCTGGGCAGATTTGCTAGGTTAAAGTTCCCCCAAAGCAGGCCACGCTGACCTTCCTTCCCACCAGATGGGCACTGTGTTCTGCTCAGCTGTCTGAAGCGACGCCTCTCCTTATTTGTCGAATCTTGGACGTTTATCACGTTGCTCAGGATCCACCTACGTTGCCTGCTTTTCTGACTTGCATTGAAGGGGGGTTGGACTTGATGGCCCTTGGGGGTCTCTTCCAACTCTATGATTCTGTGATTCTGTGACTTCTCTCCATTCCTGATCAATCAAAATTGGTCCACGACACGATCGCTCAGCCCCTCGCCTGAGCATCCTCTGCTCCTAGCCTGCCTCGTGTTGACAGAATGGATCTAGACATCTTTGCAGCTTATTCCCTTTAAGGCTGGCAAAATCCCCTTGTTTGGATTCGATGCCAAGGAAACCCAATTTGGCGTCCCAGAAAGCGGCTTTCTCTAGCCTGCAGCCATTATGCTGATGAAGCAACTCTGCATATGTTTTCCTGATTTACACAATATTTGTTTGCAATTCACAACAGCTGCATTGAGGCATTTCTGGACTTCCAACGGACTGCTGTTGAATCCACCACCAGAAGAGAGCAACTGCCTTCTTCTACTAAATCTGACCTTAGTTACATCTATAATAAATTTTAAAAAATGGGTGCAACGTCATAAGCCAGGAAAACAAAGAACGCGTTGCATGCCGGCCGCTCAACCTATTTTAATATGTGAATAAGTGAATTCTACCACAAATACATGAATCTAAACCTCATGAACAGTTAATTTGAAGACCCTCAGGCATTTCTCTTCAGTGGTTCCCTCTTATAGCGACACGCTGTTTTGCATACTGATCTACGACGTTGAAAGAAGAACCCGAAACTGTGTATTGCGAGCAGCAACTTTTAAATTGCCGCATTGATATTCTTCACGGCTTCCGGGCTACAGTTTTGCCAGACTCCTGTAGAGAATGGCAGCTTGTTAAGCTTCGAGATGTACGGATCTCGGATTTATACAGTGCGTCATATCATATGTGCATACAGTTAGTTAGTTACACACACACGCACACACACACACACATTGCTATTGCTATTTTTAGGGAGGAGTTTGGTTGCTCCCTTCTTTTTGGGGTGGTTTTTAAAGGAATTGGATTGCAGGACGCCATTTTTATTGTTATTGTTTTGACCTCTGTTTACATGGTTTTAATGGTTTTAACGAATTTTAGTATATATGGTCACTATTGCGACCCTTGTTATATATTGTACATAGATTATGTTGTGCACCGCCCAGAGCCCCTTGGGGATTGGGCGGTCTATAAATTTAAATAATAATAAATAATAATAATATTCTGTATATTTTCTGTATATGACACTTGGGGTGGTCATATGTTTAGATTCGTGTATTTGTAGTAGTATTCATTTACATATTAAAATAGGTTGAGCAGCTGGTGTGCAACTTTTTTACATCTAGCCTGGTTCTGAGTGGCATCCTTCCAGGGTCCCAGGAAGGAGTGTCTTTCCCAGATGATAGCTGCTGCACTCTATGGTGAGGATTCTCCATTTTGCATTCCTGACCACTGGGAATCCTGCGACTGGCACTGAAGAGCCCCTGGGAGTTTTACGTCTACTTTTCTTCTGCTGTTTCCCCTGCTGTCCCGCAGGAGAGTTTTTTGGGGCCATTTGCTTTTTATTTTATGCATAAGTGAACACTATTGTTTTATTTATTTAATGTATGCATTATTTGTTATTGGCTTCACTCACTGCCCTCCCCTAGAAGGCTGCAGGCGGTTGCTGTCATCCGGTATCATACACACAACCAAATAGATAACCGTATAGTACAGGTGGTGTGATAACATGTGTGGACCGCACGGTTCCTGAAAGCTTGGGAGCCACACAGTTTTGGGGAAAGAATGATTCCAGAATGATGTCTTGAAAAAAATAGTCATCAGAGTGAAGTCGTGCCCGCAGGGTCGCAAGGAAGAGGCGAGACGCGGAGATATCATCCGGTGGAGAGAGCCAGCAGTGAACCTGGCAACTCTGCCGGGTGCTAGTCCCTGGCACCTTTTATTAGGGTTTCTCTGGGGGCGTGTAAAGGGGTCGGATAGGCGGGAGAGCGGGAGAGCGGGAAATCATCATGTGATGCATGATCTCATCGGGCTGCTACGTGCAGGAGGAAGCGTCTGCGTCTGGGTCTAATCCATACCTGGGGGCAAGAGCCCTTTTGTCCCTTTGTCTGTGACACCTGGTGACCCGGTGGAGTCAGGTAGTTCATGACCTGTGACTCACGGGGGAACGGGGGGTGGGGGAGCGTGTGCGCCCAGAAGGCTGTAGCTGGCACCGGCATTCCATGCGCTCTATCTACAGTTCTGCTGGGTTCGCGGGCTCACCCCTACATCAGAGGGTATCCATGTTGGCCAGCAGTAGAAGAGCTGGGTTCGAATCCGGACATGCCATAGAGACCAACAATATTTTCAGAGAGAAATTTTTGACAGAGAGAAATTTTTCTCTCTTTCTCACAATACTCGAACCAGGGGGGAAGAATTAGGACTAATCAAAGGAAACACTTCTTCACGCAACGTGGGATTGGTGTTTGGAATATGCTGCCACAGGAGGTGGTGATGGCCACTAACCTGGATAGCTTTAAAAGGGGCTTGGACAGATTGATGGAGGAGAAGTCGATTTATGGCTCCCAATCTTGATCCTCCTTGATCTGAGGTTGCAAATGCCTTAACAGACCAGGTGCTCGGGAGCAGCAGCAGCAGAAGGCCCTTGCTTTCACCTCCTGCAGGTGAGCTCCCAAAGGCCCCTGGTGGGCCACTGCGAGTAGCAGAGAGCTGGACTAGATGGACTCTGGTCTGATCCAGCAGGCTAGTTCTTATGTTCTTATGTTCAGGGGATGAATATTCCAGAGTCCAAGGCCCCTTCCGCACACGCAAAATAATGCGTTTTCAAACCACTTTCCCAACTGTTTGCAAGTGGATCTTGCTATTCCGCACAGCTTCAAAGAGCACCGAAAGCAGTTTGAAAGTGCATTATTCTGCATGTGCGGAATGAGCCAAAGCTACCTTTGTCAGATAGGGCCTTTCGTTTCTACTTGCATCTGACGAACAAAGCGCTGACTCTCGAAAGCTCCTACTTCCCAAATCTTGTTGGTTTCTAAGATGCTACTGGATTCGAATCTCGTCGTTTTTAAAAAAAACCCCAAACGTGGCTCCAGTTTGGACACCAAAGTGGACTGAAGCCCTGTGCGGAACCCGCGTATTCCAATCTGCAAATGTTAGGTTTGGATTTGGTTTAGATCTGGGACCTTCTGCATACAGCATAGGTGTCAAACTCGCGGCCCTCCAGATGTTATGGACTACAGTTCCCATCATCCCCTGCCAGCATGATGCTGGCAGGGGATGCTGGGAACTGTAGTCCATAACATCTGGAGGGCCATGAGTTAGACACCTGTGCCATATAGGGTTTCTCCCCTCCTACTGAGCTAGCTACTTAATTCCTCCCATGTTCCTTTGAACCCAGTGAACTAAGAAGTCTGATTCAAGCATTATCAGTTACAAACTCTTTTGATTTCTGGCCGGAGATTCGTTAATGACCAATTTGTAGCCCCCCCCCCCCCCCCGCTCTCCGCTTAAGTAGCTGACCCAATTTTCTCTGTTTTCCTCCTGGCTCCTTTCATGCTTTTCAAATGCTTGCATTTCCCCCCCTTCCACGTGCAAATACTGTGTCAGGGTTATCTTTGACCTTTGGAAAACTGTGAACAAAACACACACTCTCCCGATTTCCGCGCTTGCAAATTAACGTGCCTTTCTGACAACGAGCCAGAAGGCATCTGGGCCCTTGCGCTGTTTCCGTTCACGTTTCAGGGTTTGTCTTATTTCACAGACGCGGTTTGAAAACCAGATAACATCCGTTTGGTCATTTGCCTTATGGTGTTTGCGCCGAGCTGGTTTGGTCTGCTAATGTTCCAGTGTCCTCTTTACGGGCAGTGGTGGGATCCAAAAATTTTAGTAACAGGTTCCCATGGTGGTGGGATTCAAACTGTGGCGTAGCGCCAATGGGGCTGGGCGGGGCACGACGGGGGCGTGGCCGGGCATTCCGGGGGGGGCATTCCTGGGCGGGGCTGTGGCCAGGACGCAGCCGCTGCGCCGGTCCTTGGGCGGGAAGCGAATGCACGCAGGCGCAGGCTGCCACGCACGCCGGTGCACCTCCCTTTGCAACGAACTGAAAAGAAAAGCTTCCAGGGTTCCTCATGCCAGGCGCTGGCTTAGAAGGAGAGCATTAACTAAGACAAAAATCACGTGGCAAAATCACCTATTAGTAACCCCCTCTCGGCACACACAAATAATGAGTAATCTACTCTCGGGAACTGGTGAGAACCTGCTGGATCCCACCTCTGCTTACGGGGAATGTTTTCCATTCTGATTTATGTGCCAGCGAAGTCCTGTGCCCTATAGAAGAAAAGAAGTTTGGATTTATACCCCACTTTTGTCAACCACAAGGAGCTTCAAAGCGGCTTACAAACTCCTTTCCCTTTCCTCTCCCCACAACATACACCTTGCGAGGTTGGTGGGGCTCAGAAAGTTTGAAAAGAACTGTGACTGGCCCAACGTCAACCAGCAGGCTTCATGTGGAGGAGAGGGGAATCAAACCCAATTCACCAGATAAGAGTCCATCGTTCCTGTGGAGGAGTAGGGAATCATACTTATAGCTTCCTATTGGGCAAAAAAGCAGGGGATAAATATTTTTATTTATTTTATTTTTCTATTTATATCCCGCCCTCACCAAAAGGGGCTCAGGGCGACGAACAGTAAAACAGTCATAAAAACAGGTTGTTGTGGGGTTTCTGGGCTGTGTGGCCGTGGTCTGGTGGATCTTGTTCCTAACGTTTCGCCTGCATCTGCGGCTGGCATCTTCAGAGGTGTATCACAGAGGGAAGTGTGTGATACGCTGTGTTGTGGGCCTTCGACAATACAGCAGTGGTGGGATCCAAAAAATTTAGTAACAGGTTCCCATGGTGGTGGGATTCAAACAGTGGCATAGCGCGGGGCACAACGGGGGCGTGGTCAGGCAGTCCGGGGTGGGGGGGGCATTCATAATTTCTCTGTTATTGTAAAAAACTCTTACTGTAAAAAAAAAGTTCCTAATTTCCAGCTGGTCTCTTTCTGTCCATAATTTAACCTCATTCTAGCAAGTCCTATCGTCTGCTGCCAACAGAAACAACTACTTCTCCTCTAATGGACTGCCTGTCAAATACTTAATACTTTCAAATACTTAATTTTGTTTCTAGAAATCAAAAGAAATATACTTTCCTTAAACAAGGAACTTGACCATATTTCTAAAACATGTTTTTAAAACAGCCCAACAGGGAGAATGATCCCATTTTCTACCTTCGCTAACCAGCCACATAGGAAACAACAGGACTTTATGATTTTTGGACCTAATGGGATTTCTAACGGAAAAGCGGACCCAGTTAGTAACCCCCTCTCGGCACACACAAATGATTAGTAACCCACTCTCGGGAACTGGTGAGAACCTGCCGGATCCCACCTCTGCAATACAGTCATAAAAACAGTTCAGAATACTTAAAACCAGTAAAACAAGCTCGGATGTGATTAAGAGAGTTCCTTGCTTTGGTGTAAAAGGCAGCGTGGGCTTTCTGGGAAATCTTCAACTGGGAAATGTTCCCATGCCTTTAAATGAGTCTTCTTTTCTGAAAGGACATTTTTTTGACATTCAGTAAACAGGAAATGCACTGTGTTAACGTTACGGGTTGAATAAACATCTCGGAGTTGTTTGGAAAGGTCAGCTACTCGCGACTAAAATATCTGATTAGGAAAAACATGTTCAACAGTGTGTCCGTAACGTGGTTTCAATTGCGCGTCCTTGTGAGCAAGGTACACTTTGTCTTGGGGGTTACGCTCCGGCAGGCGGGTGTACAACTTTACACCTGTCTCGTTTGACTGGCTTTGGGTTCATATGTTATGTTGCTGGCTAACGTTATGCATCGGCACATTTTTAGAAGTTGAAATATTACCCGCTGAAAAATACGTCGCCCTGTGGAATCTGTCCTACCTTACATGGCTGGCTGCAAAGTCTTGGGGGCCAGAATACAGGAAGAAGAAGAAGAAGAAGAGTTTGGATTTATATCCCCCCCCTTTCTCTCCTGCAGGAGACTCAAGGGGGCTGACAATCTCCTTGCCCTTCCCCCCTCACAACAACCACCCTGTGAGGTAGGTGGGGCTGAGAGAGCTCCGAGAAGCTGGGACTAGCCCAAGGTCACCCAGCTGGCATGTGTGGGAGCATACAGGCTAATCTGAATCCCCCAGATAAGCCTCCACAGCTCAGGCGGCAGAGCGGGGAATCAAACCCGGTTCCTCCAGATTAGATACACGAGCTCTTAACCTCCTGCGCCACTGCTGCTCCTCATTGCTCTGCACTCTGGAATCCTTGGAAGGGCCTTGGCTGGACGAGAGCTGGGTTCAAATTCAGTAGCACCGTAAAGACCAACGAGATTTCCAAGGTGTAAACTTTTGAGACTCAAAGCTCCCTTCATCAGATAGACGCGAGAATGGAGATCCCTGGGCCCCTGATAAAGGAGCTTTGACACTTGAGAGCACATGTCCTGATAATCTCATTGGTCTTGGATTCGAATCTTGCTCTTCTACTGCAGAACATCGAATCATAGATTTGGAAGGTGCCCCCAAGGGCCATCCAGTCCAACCCCCTGCCATGCAGGAACACAAAATCAAAGCCCTCCTGACAGATGGCCATCCAGCCTCTGTTGAAAAACCTCCAAAGAAGGAGACTCCACCACCCTCCAAGGGAGTGAATTCCTCTGTCAAACAGCCCTGATGGTCAGGAAGTTTCTCCTGATGTTTGGGTAAAATCTCTTTTCCTGCACCTTGAACCCATGACTCCTGGTCCTAGTCTCTGGAGCAGCAGAAAATGAGCTTGCTCCCTCACCAACATGACATCCCTTCAAATATCTAAACATGGCTATCATGCCCCCCCTTAACTTTCACTTCTCCAAACTAAACATCCCCAGCTCCCTAAGTCTCTCTTCGTAGGGCATGTATTCCAGACCTTTGACCATTTTTGGTTGCCCTCCGCTGGACCTGTTCCAGCTTGTCAATCTCCTTCTTAAATTGTGGTGCCCAAAAGTGTACACAATATTCCAGGTGAGGTGTAACCAATGCAGACTAGAGAGGCACAATTACATTCCTTGATGTAGACCAGGGGTAGGGAACCTTTAACACTCAAAGAGCCATTTGGACCCGTTTTCCACGGGAAAAGAAAACACTTGGAGCTGCAAATAATTTTTGACATTTAAAATAAAGATAACACTGTATATATTGGGGTTTTTTTACCTTTTACTCCGCTCATTCTGAGAAGCGCATGGATGTGCCCGCCCTACTGCCTGCAGGGCGGGCAAGGATGAAGCTGGCGGCTCGGCCTCACCGGCCGCCAGGAAAACACCCACCCCGCTCCAATGGGGTGGGTGAGAGGGGAAGCCCACGGCGCGGCCCAGCCGACTGTGGGCAGTTGGTGCGCCCGCCCTGCTGCCTGCAGGGCGGGCAAGGATGGGGCCGGCGGCTCGGCTCGTGGAGCCACAGTGCAAGGACAGAAGAGCCGCATGTGGCTCTCGAGCCGCAGGTTCCCTACCCCTGATGTAGACACTACACTCCTATTGATACAGCGCAGAATACGTGACATCCCTTCAAATATCTATCATGCCACCTCTTCACCTTCCCTTCCCCAAACTTAACACCCCCAGCTCCCTAAGTCTCTCTTTGTAGGCCACAGTTTCCAGAACATCCATGATGAGCTCCCAGAAACTTTACTGAATAAGTATTTGAAGTTCAGATTCTCTGATCTGTGCCCCCTGCTCTTTAATATGCTCTCCACGCTGGCTCGGGTAGCGTCTGAGATCCTTCCCTCCTGCGTATGTCGTTGTATTTTCCTTTTTTAATGAGGTGTAAGTAACCTATAATTAATGACGCCCACATTGTTGGCAATTGACGGCAAACAAATTTGAACAAAACACACCCTCGAACGATGCCTTTGCAATCTTTGTAAACAGAGAGCAGTGGGTTTGTTGCGGGCGGAGGTTTGGCTGGCTACTGGTCCAGCAAGGAAAAGGGTCTCGGGGCACCCCTACCGTGGCCGGCCTGCAATCGGTTGCCAGGAGCAGCAGTGGCGTAGTGGCTAAGAGCAGGTGCACTCTGATCTGGAGGAAGCAGGTTTGATTCCCAGCTCTGCCGCCTGAGCTGTGGAGGCTTCTCTGGGGGATTCAGATTAGCCTGGGCACTCCCAGACACGCCAGCTGGGTGAACTTGGGCTAGTCACAGCTTCTCGGAGCTCTCTCAGCCCAACCTACATCACAGGGTGTTTGTTGTGAGGGGGGAAGGGCAAGGAGATTGTCAGCCCCCTTGAGTCTCCTGCAGGAGAGAAAGGGGGGATATAAATCCAAAACTCTTCAGTATACCGGGTGCAGCTCGCTCTTTGCATTTTAGGCTGTCTGAAGCGTCTTGCTTAATCCTGCGAATCGACTTTGCCACAGGCCCGGTCAGTGCTAATAATATTTGGAGCAGGGTTAGTTTAGGCCTTTGGGCAGGGCCAGAACTAAACTACAGTTGGGAGTGAGGCAGGAATCTGGTGGGACACACGGCCAAATACTGGTTTCTTTCCGGCCTCCCTGCTGTCAGAGGGGTTGCATCTAGGTTGCATCCACTCCAAGACGGGCCAGCTGGGTGACCTTGGGCTAGTCACAGTTCTTCGGAGCTCTCTCAGCCCCACCCACCTCACAGGGTGTTTGCTGTGAGGGGGGGGGGGAAGGAGATTGTCAGCCCCTTTGAGTCTCCTTACAAGAGAGAAAAGGGGTATATAAATCCTCCTCCTCAGAGGTGGGATCCAGCAGGTTCTCACAGGTTCCCAAGAGTAGGTTAGTAATTATTTGTGTGTGCCGAGAGGGGGTTACTAATGGGTGATTTTGGCCTATTATTGTTGTGGGGTTTGTTGTGGGGGTTTTTTGTGAGGGGGAAGGAGATTGTCAGCCCCTTTGAGTCTCCTTACAAGAGAGAAAATGATAGCGGAGCCAGAAGTGATTTTATTCCATTTCTGGTCTTGTTTTAAATAAAAATGGAACTATGTTTTATTTCTGTGTTAGGTAGGAACACACTGTATTAGGTAGAAAGTAGGAATTATATCTATCTTTTGTGTTTGCGTCTGCATGGAACCTCCTTGGCTCAAGGCAGGAATCCACCCCTGCTCCACCTGGGCATGTCCCTTTCATTTGCTAAAACCCTGAATGGACGTTTGACAAAAGGGACCCGGAAGAAGCGCCTCCATCTGCCTAATCCCACCAGCAGGCAGATAAGGGTGCCATGGTCATCAAGTTTCGTTTCCTGACCCCAAGCATCCAAAGGACTCTTTTGTGTTCTTCCCGCCAGTACCTACGTCATCGGCTCGCCCCGCCTCTGCCGCGAAATTCAAGAAGGGACTGCCCACTGGACTCTAATTGGTTCCTATGTATTTGTAGATGTATGATTGGTTGTCATGTACTTTGTGAATGAATGGTTGTAGGCTGTCCTGTGTTCTCTTGGACTCCCGGCGGTAGAAAGTGTATATAAGTTGCTGTAAAGCTGCTAGGCAGCGCAGTTGCCATGGTGCGGAGGTGCTGACACGTAGGCCAGCATCTCAATAAACTCATTTTTATTTCTTAATATTCTCGCTGTGTTGGGTCCCGTTTCTGTCCCCCTGCACTGCTGAGAGCTGGTTAGTCTGGAGCTATTAATATAAATCCTCCTCCCTCTTCTTCCTCTTCTTCCTCTTCCACTTCCTCCTCCTCCTCCTGCTGCTGCTGCTGCTGCTTGGGCTCCAGTGGCGTAGGAGCAGCAGTGGTGTAGGAGGTTAAGAGCTCGTGTATCTAATCGGGAGGAACCTGGTTTGATTCCCTGCTCTGCCGCCTGAGCTGTGGAGGCTTATCTGGGGAATTCAGATTAGCCTGTACACTCCCACACACGCCAGCTGGGTGACCTTGGGCTAGTCACAGCTTCTCGGAGCTCTCTCAGCCCCACCTACCTCACAGGGTGTTTGTTGTGGGTGGGGGGGAAGGGCAAGGAGATTGTCAGCCCCTTTGAGTCTCCTGCAGGAGAGAAAGGGGGGATATAAATCCAAACTCTTCTTCTTTTTCTTTCCCTCCCACAAGTCGAGGCAGTGGCGGCCACGGTTCATTGTCACGGGCCTGCAAAGATCCATCTAATTAAATTTCCAACAATAAAGGGATTACCGGGGTGAAAGCCAGACCAGGCAGAGCAGATGGACGCTCCCCAGGACGGTGCAAAGGTTCAGAGGCAGCAGCCGGCTGCAAGGAAGCACAGCTGCCCCGTCGCCTGAGCCCCTCCCCCCAGAGATGCTTTCCAGTCCTGCTGCGTCCTTCTGGATGAGGCCCGAGGGTGCTGATGTGGTGGTGGAGTGGGGGAGGACCTTGGCTGTAGCAATGTAAGCGCTGAAGCCTTTCTCCTCTGAGCAAAGATTTGGGCATGGGGGTGGGGGTGGGGCGCGTTGGAAAGCATTTGAAGCTTTCACGCCTGCAACTGAACTCTGACCCCTTCCGCACACGCAGAATCGTGCACTTTCGACCCACTTTGAATGCACTTTGCCGCTGTGGGCAATAGCCAAACCCACTTGCAAACAGTTGTGAAAGCGGGATGGAAGCGCATTATTCTGCCTGTGCGGAAGGGGTTGGGTGGAACCAATTGCAGTTTCCGCACCGGGCAAAACAAAACTTATTTTTTACAGTGAAACAGCAAAAGTGAAACAGCAAAACCTCTGTAGGGAATCTCGCCTGCATCAGTGGCTGGCGTCTTCAGAGGATCTGATGGTAGCAAAGCAAGTGGAGCATATATCCCCGTGGGATGTCCAGGGTGGGAGAAAGTACCATTTGCGTTGGTTAAGGAGCAGCAGTGGCGTGGGAGGTTAAGAGCTCGTGTATCTAATCAGGAGGAACCGGGTTTGATTTCCAGCTCTGCCGCCTGAGCTGTGGAGTTCAGATTAGCCTGGGCACTCCCACACGCGCCAGCTGGGTGACCTTGGGCTAGTCACAGCTCCTCGGAGCTCTCTCAGCCCCACCTACCGCACAGGGTGTTTGTTGTGAGGGGGGAAGGGCAAGGAGATTGTCAGCCCCTTTGAGTCTCCTGCAGGAGAGAAAGGGGGGATATAAATCCAAACTCTTCTTCTTCTTAACATGTGTTGACCGCCTAGAGCAGTGATGGCGAATCTTTTCGAGACCGAGTGCCCAAACTGCAACCCAAAACCCACTTATTTATCGCAAAGTGCCAACACCGCAATTTAACCTCAATACTGAGGTTTTAGTATAGAAAAACGGTTGGCTCCGAGGCGCGTGTTACTTGTGAGTAAGCTTGGTGGTAGTCGGCGGCTTTGCTTTGAAGCAACCATTCAATGCTTCGAACAGGTGAATCACAACCTGCAGGAGAGAAAGGGGGGATATAAATCCAAACTCCTCCTCCTCCTCCTCCTCCTCCTCCTCCTCCTCCTCCTCTTCTTCTTCTTCTTCTTCTTCTTCTTCTTCTTCTTCTTCTTCTTCTTCTTCTTCTTCTTCTTCTTCTTTGGGGGGGGGGGGGTGGGGGGGGGGGGGGGGGGGGGGCGGGGGGGGTGGGGGGGCCAGGGGGGGGGGGGGGGGGGCAGGGGAGGGGGGGGGGGGGGGTGGGGGGGGGGGGGGGTGGGGGGGGGGGGGGGTGGGGGGGGGGGGGGGTGGGGGGGGGGGGGGGTGGGGGGGGGGGGGGGTGGGGGGGGGGGGGGGTGGGGGGGGGGGGGGGTGGGGGGGGGGGGGGGTGGGGGGGGGGGGGGGTGGGGGGGGGGGGGGGTGGGGGGGGGGGGGGGTGGGGGGGGGGGGGGGTGGGGGGGGGGGGGGGTGGGGGGGGGGGGGGGTGGGGGGGGGGGGGGGTGGGGGGGGGGGGGGGTGGGGGGGGGGGGGGGTGGGGGGGGGGGGGGGTGGGGGGGGGGGGGGGTGGGGGGGGGGGGGGGTGGGGGGGGGGGGGGGTGGGGGGGGGGGGGGGTGGGGGGGGGGGGGGGTGGGGGGGGGGGGGGGTGGGGGGGGGGGGGGGTGGGGGGGGGGGGGGGTGGGGGGGGGGGGGGGTGGGGGGGGGGGGGGGTGGGGGGGGGGGGGGGTGGGGGGGGGGGGGGGTGGGGGGGGGGGGGGGTGGGGGGGGGGGGGGGTGGGGGGGGGGGGGGGTGGGGGGGGGGGGGGGTGGGGGGGGGGGGGGGTGGGGGGGGGGGGGGGTGGGGGGGGGGGGGGGTGGGGGGGGGGGGGGGTGGGGGGGGGGGGGGGTGGGGGGGGGGGGGGGTGGGGGGGGGGGGGGGTGGGGGGGGGGGGGGGTGGGGGGGGGGGGGGGTGGGGGGGGGGGGGGGTGGGGGGGGGGGGGGGTGGGGGGGGGGGGGGGTGGGGGGGGGGGGGGGTGGGGGGGGGGGGGGGTGGGGGGGGGGGGGGGTGGGGGGGGGGGGGGGTGGGGGGGGGGGGGGGTGGGGGGGGGGGGGGGTGGGGGGGGGGGGGGGTGGGGGGGGGGGGGGGTGGGGGGGGGGGGGGGTGGGGGGGGGGGGGGGTGGGGGGGGGGGGGGGTGGGGGGGGGGGGGGGTGGGGGGGGGGGGGGGTGGGGGGGGGGGGGGGTGGGGGGGGGGGGGGGTGGGGGGGGGGGGGGGTGGGGGGGGGGGGGGGTGGGGGGGGGGGGGGGTGGGGGGGGGGGGGGGTGGGGGGGGGGGGGGGTGGGGGGGGGGGGGGGTGGGGGGGGGGGGGGGTGGGGGGGGGGGGGGGTGGGGGGGGGGGGGGGTGGGGGGGGGGGGGGGTGGGGGGGGGGGGGGGTGGGGGGGGGGGGGGGTGGGGGGGGGGGGGGGTGGGGGGGGGGGGGGGTGGGGGGGGGGGGGGGTGGGGGGGGGGGGGGGTGGGGGGGGGGGGGGGTGGGGGGGGGGGGGGGTGGGGGGGGGGGGGGGTGGGGGGGGGGGGGGGTGGGGGGGGGGGGGGGTGGGGGGGGGGGGGGGTGGGGGGGGGGGGGGGTGGGGGGGGGGGGGGGTGGGGGGGGGGGGGGGTGGGGGGGGGGGGGGGTGGGGGGGGGGGGGGGTGGGGGGGGGGGGGGGTGGGGGGGGGGGGGGGTGGGGGGGGGGGGGGGTGGGGGGGGGGGGGGGTGGGGGGGGGGGGGGGTGGGGGGGGGGGGGGGTGGGGGGGGGGGGGGGTGGGGGGGGGGGGGGGTGGGGGGGGGGGGGGGTGGGGGGGGGGGGGGGTGGGGGGGGGGGGGGGTGGGGGGGGGGGGGGGTGGGGGGGGGGGGGGGTGGGGGGGGGGGGGGGTGGGGGGGGGGGGGGGTGGGGGGGGGGGGGGGTGGGGGGGGGGGGGGGTGGGGGGGGGGGGGGGTGGGGGGGGGGGGGGGTGGGGGGGGGGGGGGGTGGGGGGGGGGGGGGGTGGGGGGGGGGGGGGGTGGGGGGGGGGGGGGGTGGGGGGGGGGGGGGGTGGGGGGGGGGGGGGGTGGGGGGGGGGGGGGGTGGGGGGGGGGGGGGGTGGGGGGGGGGGGGGGTGGGGGGGGGGGGGGGTGGGGGGGGGGGGGGGTGGGGGGGGGGGGGGGTGGGGGGGGGGGGGGGTGGGGGGGGGGGGGGGTGGGGGGGGGGGGGGGTGGGGGGGGGGGGGGGTGGGGGGGGGGGGGGGTGGGGGGGGGGGGGGGTGGGGGGGGGGGGGGGTGGGGGGGGGGGGGGGTGGGGGGGGGGGGGGGTGGGGGGGGGGGGGGGTGGGGGGGGGGGGGGGTGGGGGGGGGGGGGGGTGGGGGGGGGGGGGGGTGGGGGGGGGGGGGGGTGGGGGGGGGGGGGGGTGGGGGGGGGGGGGGGTGGGGGGGGGGGGGGGTGGGGGGGGGGGGGGGTGGGGGGGGGGGGGGGTGGGGGGGGGGGGGGGTGGGGGGGGGGGGGGGTGGGGGGGGGGGGGGGTGGGGGGGGGGGGGGGTGGGGGGGGGGGGGGGTGGGGGGGGGGGGGGGTGGGGGGGGGGGGGGGTGGGGGGGGGGGGGGGTGGGGGGGGGGGGGGGTGGGGGGGGGGGGGGGTGGGGGGGGGGGGGGGTGGGGGGGGGGGGGGGTGGGGGGGGGGGGGGGTGGGGGGGGGGGGGGGTGGGGGGGGGGGGGGGTGGGGGGGGGGGGGGGTGGGGGGGGGGGGGGGTGGGGGGGGGGGGGGGTGGGGGGGGGGGGGGGTGGGGGGGGGGGGGGGTGGGGGGGGGGGGGGGTGGGGGGGGGGGGGGGTGGGGGGGGGGGGGGGTGGGGGGGGGGGGGGGTGGGGGGGGGGGGGGGTGGGGGGGGGGGGGGGTGGGGGGGGGGGGGGGTGGGGGGGGGGGGGGGTGGGGGGGGGGGGGGGTGGGGGGGGGGGGGGGTGGGGGGGGGGGGGGGTGGGGGGGGGGGGGGGTGGGGGGGGGGGGGGGTGGGGGGGGGGGGGGGTGGGGGGGGGGGGGGGTGGGGGGGGGGGGGGGTGGGGGGGGGGGGGGGTGGGGGGGGGGGGGGGTGGGGGGGGGGGGGGGTGGGGGGGGGGGGGGGTGGGGGGGGGGGGGGGTGGGGGGGGGGGGGGGTGGGGGGGGGGGGGGGTGGGGGGGGGGGGGGGTGGGGGGGGGGGGGGGTGGGGGGGGGGGGGGGTGGGGGGGGGGGGGGGTGGGGGGGGGGGGGGGTGGGGGGGGGGGGGGGTGGGGGGGGGGGGGGGTGGGGGGGGGGGGGGGTGGGGGGGGGGGGGGGTGGGGGGGGGGGGGGGTGGGGGGGGGGGGGGGTGGGGGGGGGGGGGGGTGGGGGGGGGGGGGGGTGGGGGGGGGGGGGGGTGGGGGGGGGGGGGGGTGGGGGGGGGGGGGGGTGGGGGGGGGGGGGGGTGGGGGGGGGGGGGGGTGGGGGGGGGGGGGGGTGGGGGGGGGGGGGGGTGGGGGGGGGGGGGGGTGGGGGGGGGGGGGGGTGGGGGGGGGGGGGGGTGGGGGGGGGGGGGGGTGGGGGGGGGGGGGGGTGGGGGGGGGGGGGGGTGGGGGGGGGGGGGGGTGGGGGGGGGGGGGGGTGGGGGGGGGGGGGGGTGGGGGGGGGGGGGGGTGGGGGGGGGGGGGGGTGGGGGGGGGGGGGGGTGGGGGGGGGGGGGGGTGGGGGGGGGGGGGGGTGGGGGGGGGGGGGGGTGGGGGGGGGGGGGGGTGGGGGGGGGGGGGGGTGGGGGGGGGGGGGGGTGGGGGGGGGGGGGGGTGGGGGGGGGGGGGGGTGGGGGGGGGGGGGGGTGGGGGGGGGGGGGGGTGGGGGGGGGGGGGGGTGGGGGGGGGGGGGGGTGGGGGGGGGGGGGGGTGGGGGGGGGGGGGGGTGGGGGGGGGGGGGGGTGGGGGGGGGGGGGGGTGGGGGGGGGGGGGGGTGGGGGGGGGGGGGGGTGGGGGGGGGGGGGGGTGGGGGGGGGGGGGGGTGGGGGGGGGGGGGGGTGGGGGGGGGGGGGGGTGGGGGGGGGGGGGGGTGGGGGGGGGGGGGGGTGGGGGGGGGGGGGGGTGGGGGGGGGGGGGGGTGGGGGGGGGGGGGGGTGGGGGGGGGGGGGGGTGGGGGGGGGGGGGGGTGGGGGGGGGGGGGGGTGGGGGGGGGGGGGGGTGGGGGGGGGGGGGGGTGGGGGGGGGGGGGGGTGGGGGGGGGGGGGGGTGGGGGGGGGGGGGGGTGGGGGGGGGGGGGGGTGGGGGGGGGGGGGGGTGGGGGGGGGGGGGGGTGGGGGGGGGGGGGGGTGGGGGGGGGGGGGGGTGGGGGGGGGGGGGGGTGGGGGGGGGGGGGGGTGGGGGGGGGGGGGGGTGGGGGGGGGGGGGGGTGGGGGGGGGGGGGGGTGGGGGGGGGGGGGGGTGGGGGGGGGGGGGGGTGGGGGGGGGGGGGGGTGGGGGGGGGGGGGGGTGGGGGGGGGGGGGGGTGGGGGGGGGGGGGGGTGGGGGGGGGGGGGGGTGGGGGGGGGGGGGGGTGGGGGGGGGGGGGGGTGGGGGGGGGGGGGGGTGGGGGGGGGGGGGGGTGGGGGGGGGGGGGGGTGGGGGGGGGGGGGGGTGGGGGGGGGGGGGGGTGGGGGGGGGGGGGGGTGGGGGGGGGGGGGGGTGGGGGGGGGGGGGGGTGGGGGGGGGGGGGGGTGGGGGGGGGGGGGGGTGGGGGGGGGGGGGGGTGGGGGGGGGGGGGGGTGGGGGGGGGGGGGGGTGGGGGGGGGGGGGGGTGGGGGGGGGGGGGGGTGGGGGGGGGGGGGGGTGGGGGGGGGGGGGGGTGGGGGGGGGGGGGGGTGGGGGGGGGGGGGGGTGGGGGGGGGGGGGGGTGGGGGGGGGGGGGGGTGGGGGGGGGGGGGGGTGGGGGGGGGGGGGGGTGGGGGGGGGGGGGGGTGGGGGGGGGGGGGGGTGGGGGGGGGGGGGGGTGGGGGGGGGGGGGGGTGGGGGGGGGGGGGGGTGGGGGGGGGGGGGGGTGGGGGGGGGGGGGGGTGGGGGGGGGGGGGGGTGGGGGGGGGGGGGGGTGGGGGGGGGGGGGGGTGGGGGGGGGGGGGGGTGGGGGGGGGGGGGGGTGGGGGGGGGGGGGGGTGGGGGGGGGGGGGGGTGGGGGGGGGGGGGGGTGGGGGGGGGGGGGGGTGGGGGGGGGGGGGGGTGGGGGGGGGGGGGGGTGGGGGGGGGGGGGGGTGGGGGGGGGGGGGGGTGGGGGGGGGGGGGGGTGGGGGGGGGGGGGGGTGGGGGGGGGGGGGGGTGGGGGGGGGGGGGGGTGGGGGGGGGGGGGGGTGGGGGGGGGGGGGGGTGGGGGGGGGGGGGGGTGGGGGGGGGGGGGGGTGGGGGGGGGGGGGGGTGGGGGGGGGGGGGGGTGGGGGGGGGGGGGGGTGGGGGGGGGGGGGGGTGGGGGGGGGGGGGGGTGGGGGGGGGGGGGGGTGGGGGGGGGGGGGGGTGGGGGGGGGGGGGGGTGGGGGGGGGGGGGGGTGGGGGGGGGGGGGGGTGGGGGGGGGGGGGGGTGGGGGGGGGGGGGGGTGGGGGGGGGGGGGGGTGGGGGGGGGGGGGGGTGGGGGGGGGGGGGGGTGGGGGGGGGGGGGGGTGGGGGGGGGGGGGGGTGGGGGGGGGGGGGGGTGGGGGGGGGGGGGGGTGGGGGGGGGGGGGGGTGGGGGGGGGGGGGGGTGGGGGGGGGGGGGGGTGGGGGGGGGGGGGGGTGGGGGGGGGGGGGGGTGGGGGGGGGGGGGGGTGGGGGGGGGGGGGGGTGGGGGGGGGGGGGGGTGGGGGGGGGGGGGGGTGGGGGGGGGGGGGGGTGGGGGGGGGGGGGGGTGGGGGGGGGGGGGGGTGGGGGGGGGGGGGGGTGGGGGGGGGGGGGGGTGGGGGGGGGGGGGGGTGGGGGGGGGGGGGGGTGGGGGGGGGGGGGGGTGGGGGGGGGGGGGGGTGGGGGGGGGGGGGGGTGGGGGGGGGGGGGGGTGGGGGGGGGGGGGGGTGGGGGGGGGGGGGGGTGGGGGGGGGGGGGGGTGGGGGGGGGGGGGGGTGGGGGGGGGGGGGGGTGGGGGGGGGGGGGGGTGGGGGGGGGGGGGGGTGGGGGGGGGGGGGGGTGGGGGGGGGGGGGGGTGGGGGGGGGGGGGGGTGGGGGGGGGGGGGGGTGGGGGGGGGGGGGGGTGGGGGGGGGGGGGGGTGGGGGGGGGGGGGGGTGGGGGGGGGGGGGGGTGGGGGGGGGGGGGGGTGGGGGGGGGGGGGGGTGGGGGGGGGGGGGGGTGGGGGGGGGGGGGGGTGGGGGGGGGGGGGGGTGGGGGGGGGGGGGGGTGGGGGGGGGGGGGGGTGGGGGGGGGGGGGGGTGGGGGGGGGGGGGGGTGGGGGGGGGGGGGGGTGGGGGGGGGGGGGGGTGGGGGGGGGGGGGGGTGGGGGGGGGGGGGGGTGGGGGGGGGGGGGGGTGGGGGGGGGGGGGGGTGGGGGGGGGGGGGGGTGGGGGGGGGGGGGGGTGGGGGGGGGGGGGGGTGGGGGGGGGGGGGGGTGGGGGGGGGGGGGGGTGGGGGGGGGGGGGGGTGGGGGGGGGGGGGGGTGGGGGGGGGGGGGGGTGGGGGGGGGGGGGGGTGGGGGGGGGGGGGGGTGGGGGGGGGGGGGGGTGGGGGGGGGGGGGGGTGGGGGGGGGGGGGGGTGGGGGGGGGGGGGGGTGGGGGGGGGGGGGGGTGGGGGGGGGGGGGGGTGGGGGGGGGGGGGGGTGGGGGGGGGGGGGGGTGGGGGGGGGGGGGGGTGGGGGGGGGGGGGGGTGGGGGGGGGGGGGGGTGGGGGGGGGGGGGGGTGGGGGGGGGGGGGGGTGGGGGGGGGGGGGGGTGGGGGGGGGGGGGGGTGGGGGGGGGGGGGGGTGGGGGGGGGGGGGGGTGGGGGGGGGGGGGGGTGGGGGGGGGGGGGGGTGGGGGGGGGGGGGGGTGGGGGGGGGGGGGGGTGGGGGGGGGGGGGGGTGGGGGGGGGGGGGGGTGGGGGGGGGGGGGGGTGGGGGGGGGGGGGGGTGGGGGGGGGGGGGGGTGGGGGGGGGGGGGGGTGGGGGGGGGGGGGGGTGGGGGGGGGGGGGGGTGGGGGGGGGGGGGGGTGGGGGGGGGGGGGGGTGGGGGGGGGGGGGGGTGGGGGGGGGGGGGGGTGGGGGGGGGGGGGGGTGGGGGGGGGGGGGGGTGGGGGGGGGGGGGGGTGGGGGGGGGGGGGGGTGGGGGGGGGGGGGGGTGGGGGGGGGGGGGGGTGGGGGGGGGGGGGGGTGGGGGGGGGGGGGGGTGGGGGGGGGGGGGGGTGGGGGGGGGGGGGGGTGGGGGGGGGGGGGGGTGGGGGGGGGGGGGGGTGGGGGGGGGGGGGGGTGGGGGGGGGGGGGGGTGGGGGGGGGGGGGGGTGGGGGGGGGGGGGGGTGGGGGGGGGGGGGGGTGGGGGGGGGGGGGGGTGGGGGGGGGGGGGGGTGGGGGGGGGGGGGGGTGGGGGGGGGGGGGGGTGGGGGGGGGGGGGGGTGGGGGGGGGGGGGGGTGGGGGGGGGGGGGGGTGGGGGGGGGGGGGGGTGGGGGGGGGGGGGGGTGGGGGGGGGGGGGGGTGGGGGGGGGGGGGGGTGGGGGGGGGGGGGGGTGGGGGGGGGGGGGGGTGGGGGGGGGGGGGGGTGGGGGGGGGGGGGGGTGGGGGGGGGGGGGGGTGGGGGGGGGGGGGGGTGGGGGGGGGGGGGGGTGGGGGGGGGGGGGGGTGGGGGGGGGGGGGGGTGGGGGGGGGGGGGGGTGGGGGGGGGGGGGGGTGGGGGGGGGGGGGGGTGGGGGGGGGGGGGGGTGGGGGGGGGGGGGGGTGGGGGGGGGGGGGGGTGGGGGGGGGGGGGGGTGGGGGGGGGGGGGGGTGGGGGGGGGGGGGGGTGGGGGGGGGGGGGGGTGGGGGGGGGGGGGGGTGGGGGGGGGGGGGGGTGGGGGGGGGGGGGGGTGGGGGGGGGGGGGGGTGGGGGGGGGGGGGGGTGGGGGGGGGGGGGGGTGGGGGGGGGGGGGGGTGGGGGGGGGGGGGGGTGGGGGGGGGGGGGGGTGGGGGGGGGGGGGGGTGGGGGGGGGGGGGGGTGGGGGGGGGGGGGGGTGGGGGGGGGGGGGGGTGGGGGGGGGGGGGGGTGGGGGGGGGGGGGGGTGGGGGGGGGGGGGGGTGGGGGGGGGGGGGGGTGGGGGGGGGGGGGGGTGGGGGGGGGGGGGGGTGGGGGGGGGGGGGGGTGGGGGGGGGGGGGGGTGGGGGGGGGGGGGGGTGGGGGGGGGGGGGGGTGGGGGGGGGGGGGGGTGGGGGGGGGGGGGGGTGGGGGGGGGGGGGGGTGGGGGGGGGGGGGGGTGGGGGGGGGGGGGGGTGGGGGGGGGGGGGGGTGGGGGGGGGGGGGGGTGGGGGGGGGGGGGGGTGGGGGGGGGGGGGGGTGGGGGGGGGGGGGGGTGGGGGGGGGGGGGGGTGGGGGGGGGGGGGGGTGGGGGGGGGGGGGGGTGGGGGGGGGGGGGGGTGGGGGGGGGGGGGGGTGGGGGGGGGGGGGGGTGGGGGGGGGGGGGGGTGGGGGGGGGGGGGGGTGGGGGGGGGGGGGGGTGGGGGGGGGGGGGGGTGGGGGGGGGGGGGGGTGGGGGGGGGGGGGGGTGGGGGGGGGGGGGGGTGGGGGGGGGGGGGGGTGGGGGGGGGGGGGGGTGGGGGGGGGGGGGGGTGGGGGGGGGGGGGGGTGGGGGGGGGGGGGGGTGGGGGGGGGGGGGGGTGGGGGGGGGGGGGGGTGGGGGGGGGGGGGGGTGGGGGGGGGGGGGGGTGGGGGGGGGGGGGGGTGGGGGGGGGGGGGGGTGGGGGGGGGGGGGGGTGGGGGGGGGGGGGGGTGGGGGGGGGGGGGGGTGGGGGGGGGGGGGGGTGGGGGGGGGGGGGGGTGGGGGGGGGGGGGGGTGGGGGGGGGGGGGGGTGGGGGGGGGGGGGGGTGGGGGGGGGGGGGGGTGGGGGGGGGGGGGGGTGGGGGGGGGGGGGGGTGGGGGGGGGGGGGGGTGGGGGGGGGGGGGGGTGGGGGGGGGGGGGGGTGGGGGGGGGGGGGGGTGGGGGGGGGGGGGGGTGGGGGGGGGGGGGGGTGGGGGGGGGGGGGGGTGGGGGGGGGGGGGGGTGGGGGGGGGGGGGGGTGGGGGGGGGGGGGGGTGGGGGGGGGGGGGGGTGGGGGGGGGGGGGGGTGGGGGGGGGGGGGGGTGGGGGGGGGGGGGGGTGGGGGGGGGGGGGGGTGGGGGGGGGGGGGGGTGGGGGGGGGGGGGGGTGGGGGGGGGGGGGGGTGGGGGGGGGGGGGGGTGGGGGGGGGGGGGGGTGGGGGGGGGGGGGGGTGGGGGGGGGGGGGGGTGGGGGGGGGGGGGGGTGGGGGGGGGGGGGGGTGGGGGGGGGGGGGGGTGGGGGGGGGGGGGGGTGGGGGGGGGGGGGGGTGGGGGGGGGGGGGGGTGGGGGGGGGGGGGGGTGGGGGGGGGGGGGGGTGGGGGGGGGGGGGGGTGGGGGGGGGGGGGGGTGGGGGGGGGGGGGGGTGGGGGGGGGGGGGGGTGGGGGGGGGGGGGGGTGGGGGGGGGGGGGGGTGGGGGGGGGGGGGGGTGGGGGGGGGGGGGGGTGGGGGGGGGGGGGGGTGGGGGGGGGGGGGGGTGGGGGGGGGGGGGGGTGGGGGGGGGGGGGGGTGGGGGGGGGGGGGGGTGGGGGGGGGGGGGGGTGGGGGGGGGGGGGGGTGGGGGGGGGGGGGGGTGGGGGGGGGGGGGGGTGGGGGGGGGGGGGGGTGGGGGGGGGGGGGGGTGGGGGGGGGGGGGGGTGGGGGGGGGGGGGGGTGGGGGGGGGGGGGGGTGGGGGGGGGGGGGGGTGGGGGGGGGGGGGGGTGGGGGGGGGGGGGGGTGGGGGGGGGGGGGGGTGGGGGGGGGGGGGGGTGGGGGGGGGGGGGGGTGGGGGGGGGGGGGGGTGGGGGGGGGGGGGGGTGGGGGGGGGGGGGGGTGGGGGGGGGGGGGGGTGGGGGGGGGGGGGGGTGGGGGGGGGGGGGGGTGGGGGGGGGGGGGGGTGGGGGGGGGGGGGGGTGGGGGGGGGGGGGGGTGGGGGGGGGGGGGGGTGGGGGGGGGGGGGGGTGGGGGGGGGGGGGGGTGGGGGGGGGGGGGGGTGGGGGGGGGGGGGGGTGGGGGGGGGGGGGGGTGGGGGGGGGGGGGGGTGGGGGGGGGGGGGGGTGGGGGGGGGGGGGGGTGGGGGGGGGGGGGGGTGGGGGGGGGGGGGGGTGGGGGGGGGGGGGGGTGGGGGGGGGGGGGGGTGGGGGGGGGGGGGGGTGGGGGGGGGGGGGGGTGGGGGGGGGGGGGGGTGGGGGGGGGGGGGGGTGGGGGGGGGGGGGGGTGGGGGGGGGGGGGGGTGGGGGGGGGGGGGGGTGGGGGGGGGGGGGGGTGGGGGGGGGGGGGGGTGGGGGGGGGGGGGGGTGGGGGGGGGGGGGGGTGGGGGGGGGGGGGGGTGGGGGGGGGGGGGGGTGGGGGGGGGGGGGGGTGGGGGGGGGGGGGGGTGGGGGGGGGGGGGGGTGGGGGGGGGGGGGGGTGGGGGGGGGGGGGGGTGGGGGGGGGGGGGGGTGGGGGGGGGGGGGGGTGGGGGGGGGGGGGGGTGGGGGGGGGGGGGGGTGGGGGGGGGGGGGGGTGGGGGGGGGGGGGGGTGGGGGGGGGGGGGGGTGGGGGGGGGGGGGGGTGGGGGGGGGGGGGGGTGGGGGGGGGGGGGGGTGGGGGGGGGGGGGGGTGGGGGGGGGGGGGGGTGGGGGGGGGGGGGGGTGGGGGGGGGGGGGGGTGGGGGGGGGGGGGGGTGGGGGGGGGGGGGGGTGGGGGGGGGGGGGGGTGGGGGGGGGGGGGGGTGGGGGGGGGGGGGGGTGGGGGGGGGGGGGGGTGGGGGGGGGGGGGGGTGGGGGGGGGGGGGGGTGGGGGGGGGGGGGGGTGGGGGGGGGGGGGGGTGGGGGGGGGGGGGGGTGGGGGGGGGGGGGGGTGGGGGGGGGGGGGGGTGGGGGGGGGGGGGGGTGGGGGGGGGGGGGGGTGGGGGGGGGGGGGGGTGGGGGGGGGGGGGGGTGGGGGGGGGGGGGGGTGGGGGGGGGGGGGGGTGGGGGGGGGGGGGGGTGGGGGGGGGGGGGGGTGGGGGGGGGGGGGGGTGGGGGGGGGGGGGGGTGGGGGGGGGGGGGGGTGGGGGGGGGGGGGGGTGGGGGGGGGGGGGGGTGGGGGGGGGGGGGGGTGGGGGGGGGGGGGGGTGGGGGGGGGGGGGGGTGGGGGGGGGGGGGGGTGGGGGGGGGGGGGGGTGGGGGGGGGGGGGGGTGGGGGGGGGGGGGGGTGGGGGGGGGGGGGGGTGGGGGGGGGGGGGGGTGGGGGGGGGGGGGGGTGGGGGGGGGGGGGGGTGGGGGGGGGGGGGGGTGGGGGGGGGGGGGGGTGGGGGGGGGGGGGGGTGGGGGGGGGGGGGGGTGGGGGGGGGGGGGGGTGGGGGGGGGGGGGGGTGGGGGGGGGGGGGGGTGGGGGGGGGGGGGGGTGGGGGGGGGGGGGGGTGGGGGGGGGGGGGGGTGGGGGGGGGGGGGGGTGGGGGGGGGGGGGGGTGGGGGGGGGGGGGGGTGGGGGGGGGGGGGGGTGGGGGGGGGGGGGGGTGGGGGGGGGGGGGGGTGGGGGGGGGGGGGGGTGGGGGGGGGGGGGGGTGGGGGGGGGGGGGGGTGGGGGGGGGGGGGGGTGGGGGGGGGGGGGGGTGGGGGGGGGGGGGGGTGGGGGGGGGGGGGGGTGGGGGGGGGGGGGGGTGGGGGGGGGGGGGGGTGGGGGGGGGGGGGGGTGGGGGGGGGGGGGGGTGGGGGGGGGGGGGGGTGGGGGGGGGGGGGGGTGGGGGGGGGGGGGGGTGGGGGGGGGGGGGGGTGGGGGGGGGGGGGGGTGGGGGGGGGGGGGGGTGGGGGGGGGGGGGGGTGGGGGGGGGGGGGGGTGGGGGGGGGGGGGGGTGGGGGGGGGGGGGGGTGGGGGGGGGGGGGGGTGGGGGGGGGGGGGGGTGGGGGGGGGGGGGGGTGGGGGGGGGGGGGGGTGGGGGGGGGGGGGGGTGGGGGGGGGGGGGGGTGGGGGGGGGGGGGGGTGGGGGGGGGGGGGGGTGGGGGGGGGGGGGGGTGGGGGGGGGGGGGGGTGGGGGGGGGGGGGGGTGGGGGGGGGGGGGGGTGGGGGGGGGGGGGGGTGGGGGGGGGGGGGGGTGGGGGGGGGGGGGGGTGGGGGGGGGGGGGGGTGGGGGGGGGGGGGGGTGGGGGGGGGGGGGGGTGGGGGGGGGGGGGGGTGGGGGGGGGGGGGGGTGGGGGGGGGGGGGGGTGGGGGGGGGGGGGGGTGGGGGGGGGGGGGGGTGGGGGGGGGGGGGGGTGGGGGGGGGGGGGGGTGGGGGGGGGGGGGGGTGGGGGGGGGGGGGGGTGGGGGGGGGGGGGGGTGGGGGGGGGGGGGGGTGGGGGGGGGGGGGGGTGGGGGGGGGGGGGGGTGGGGGGGGGGGGGGGTGGGGGGGGGGGGGGGTGGGGGGGGGGGGGGGTGGGGGGGGGGGGGGGTGGGGGGGGGGGGGGGTGGGGGGGGGGGGGGGTGGGGGGGGGGGGGGGTGGGGGGGGGGGGGGGTGGGGGGGGGGGGGGGTGGGGGGGGGGGGGGGTGGGGGGGGGGGGGGGTGGGGGGGGGGGGGGGTGGGGGGGGGGGGGGGTGGGGGGGGGGGGGGGTGGGGGGGGGGGGGGGTGGGGGGGGGGGGGGGTGGGGGGGGGGGGGGGTGGGGGGGGGGGGGGGTGGGGGGGGGGGGGGGTGGGGGGGGGGGGGGGTGGGGGGGGGGGGGGGTGGGGGGGGGGGGGGGTGGGGGGGGGGGGGGGTGGGGGGGGGGGGGGGTGGGGGGGGGGGGGGGTGGGGGGGGGGGGGGGTGGGGGGGGGGGGGGGTGGGGGGGGGGGGGGGTGGGGGGGGGGGGGGGTGGGGGGGGGGGGGGGTGGGGGGGGGGGGGGGTGGGGGGGGGGGGGGGTGGGGGGGGGGGGGGGTGGGGGGGGGGGGGGGTGGGGGGGGGGGGGGGTGGGGGGGGGGGGGGGTGGGGGGGGGGGGGGGTGGGGGGGGGGGGGGGTGGGGGGGGGGGGGGGTGGGGGGGGGGGGGGGTGGGGGGGGGGGGGGGTGGGGGGGGGGGGGGGTGGGGGGGGGGGGGGGTGGGGGGGGGGGGGGGTGGGGGGGGGGGGGGGTGGGGGGGGGGGGGGGTGGGGGGGGGGGGGGGTGGGGGGGGGGGGGGGTGGGGGGGGGGGGGGGTGGGGGGGGGGGGGGGTGGGGGGGGGGGGGGGTGGGGGGGGGGGGGGGTGGGGGGGGGGGGGGGTGGGGGGGGGGGGGGGTGGGGGGGGGGGGGGGTGGGGGGGGGGGGGGGTGGGGGGGGGGGGGGGTGGGGGGGGGGGGGGGTGGGGGGGGGGGGGGGTGGGGGGGGGGGGGGGTGGGGGGGGGGGGGGGTGGGGGGGGGGGGGGGTGGGGGGGGGGGGGGGTGGGGGGGGGGGGGGGTGGGGGGGGGGGGGGGTGGGGGGGGGGGGGGGTGGGGGGGGGGGGGGGTGGGGGGGGGGGGGGGTGGGGGGGGGGGGGGGTGGGGGGGGGGGGGGGTGGGGGGGGGGGGGGGTGGGGGGGGGGGGGGGTGGGGGGGGGGGGGGGTGGGGGGGGGGGGGGGTGGGGGGGGGGGGGGGTGGGGGGGGGGGGGGGTGGGGGGGGGGGGGGGTGGGGGGGGGGGGGGGTGGGGGGGGGGGGGGGTGGGGGGGGGGGGGGGTGGGGGGGGGGGGGGGTGGGGGGGGGGGGGGGTGGGGGGGGGGGGGGGTGGGGGGGGGGGGGGGTGGGGGGGGGGGGGGGTGGGGGGGGGGGGGGGTGGGGGGGGGGGGGGGTGGGGGGGGGGGGGGGTGGGGGGGGGGGGGGGTGGGGGGGGGGGGGGGTGGGGGGGGGGGGGGGTGGGGGGGGGGGGGGGTGGGGGGGGGGGGGGGTGGGGGGGGGGGGGGGTGGGGGGGGGGGGGGGTGGGGGGGGGGGGGGGTGGGGGGGGGGGGGGGTGGGGGGGGGGGGGGGTGGGGGGGGGGGGGGGTGGGGGGGGGGGGGGGTGGGGGGGGGGGGGGGTGGGGGGGGGGGGGGGTGGGGGGGGGGGGGGGTGGGGGGGGGGGGGGGTGGGGGGGGGGGGGGGTGGGGGGGGGGGGGGGTGGGGGGGGGGGGGGGTGGGGGGGGGGGGGGGTGGGGGGGGGGGGGGGTGGGGGGGGGGGGGGGTGGGGGGGGGGGGGGGTGGGGGGGGGGGGGGGTGGGGGGGGGGGGGGGTGGGGGGGGGGGGGGGTGGGGGGGGGGGGGGGTGGGGGGGGGGGGGGGTGGGGGGGGGGGGGGGTGGGGGGGGGGGGGGGTGGGGGGGGGGGGGGGTGGGGGGGGGGGGGGGTGGGGGGGGGGGGGGGTGGGGGGGGGGGGGGGTGGGGGGGGGGGGGGGTGGGGGGGGGGGGGGGTGGGGGGGGGGGGGGGTGGGGGGGGGGGGGGGTGGGGGGGGGGGGGGGTGGGGGGGGGGGGGGGTGGGGGGGGGGGGGGGTGGGGGGGGGGGGGGGTGGGGGGGGGGGGGGGTGGGGGGGGGGGGGGGTGGGGGGGGGGGGGGGTGGGGGGGGGGGGGGGTGGGGGGGGGGGGGGGTGGGGGGGGGGGGGGGTGGGGGGGGGGGGGGGTGGGGGGGGGGGGGGGTGGGGGGGGGGGGGGGTGGGGGGGGGGGGGGGTGGGGGGGGGGGGGGGTGGGGGGGGGGGGGGGTGGGGGGGGGGGGGGGTGGGGGGGGGGGGGGGTGGGGGGGGGGGGGGGTGGGGGGGGGGGGGGGTGGGGGGGGGGGGGGGTGGGGGGGGGGGGGGGTGGGGGGGGGGGGGGGTGGGGGGGGGGGGGGGTGGGGGGGGGGGGGGGTGGGGGGGGGGGGGGGTGGGGGGGGGGGGGGGTGGGGGGGGGGGGGGGTGGGGGGGGGGGGGGGTGGGGGGGGGGGGGGGTGGGGGGGGGGGGGGGTGGGGGGGGGGGGGGGTGGGGGGGGGGGGGGGTGGGGGGGGGGGGGGGTGGGGGGGGGGGGGGGTGGGGGGGGGGGGGGGTGGGGGGGGGGGGGGGTGGGGGGGGGGGGGGGTGGGGGGGGGGGGGGGTGGGGGGGGGGGGGGGTGGGGGGGGGGGGGGGTGGGGGGGGGGGGGGGTGGGGGGGGGGGGGGGTGGGGGGGGGGGGGGGTGGGGGGGGGGGGGGGTGGGGGGGGGGGGGGGTGGGGGGGGGGGGGGGTGGGGGGGGGGGGGGGTGGGGGGGGGGGGGGGTGGGGGGGGGGGGGGGTGGGGGGGGGGGGGGGTGGGGGGGGGGGGGGGTGGGGGGGGGGGGGGGTGGGGGGGGGGGGGGGTGGGGGGGGGGGGGGGTGGGGGGGGGGGGGGGTGGGGGGGGGGGGGGGTGGGGGGGGGGGGGGGTGGGGGGGGGGGGGGGTGGGGGGGGGGGGGGGTGGGGGGGGGGGGGGGTGGGGGGGGGGGGGGGTGGGGGGGGGGGGGGGTGGGGGGGGGGGGGGGTGGGGGGGGGGGGGGGTGGGGGGGGGGGGGGGTGGGGGGGGGGGGGGGTGGGGGGGGGGGGGGGTGGGGGGGGGGGGGGGTGGGGGGGGGGGGGGGTGGGGGGGGGGGGGGGTGGGGGGGGGGGGGGGTGGGGGGGGGGGGGGGTGGGGGGGGGGGGGGGTGGGGGGGGGGGGGGGTGGGGGGGGGGGGGGGTGGGGGGGGGGGGGGGTGGGGGGGGGGGGGGGTGGGGGGGGGGGGGGGTGGGGGGGGGGGGGGGTGGGGGGGGGGGGGGGTGGGGGGGGGGGGGGGTGGGGGGGGGGGGGGGTGGGGGGGGGGGGGGGTGGGGGGGGGGGGGGGTGGGGGGGGGGGGGGGTGGGGGGGGGGGGGGGTGGGGGGGGGGGGGGGTGGGGGGGGGGGGGGGTGGGGGGGGGGGGGGGTGGGGGGGGGGGGGGGTGGGGGGGGGGGGGGGTGGGGGGGGGGGGGGGTGGGGGGGGGGGGGGGTGGGGGGGGGGGGGGGTGGGGGGGGGGGGGGGTGGGGGGGGGGGGGGGTGGGGGGGGGGGGGGGTGGGGGGGGGGGGGGGTGGGGGGGGGGGGGGGTGGGGGGGGGGGGGGGTGGGGGGGGGGGGGGGTGGGGGGGGGGGGGGGTGGGGGGGGGGGGGGGTGGGGGGGGGGGGGGGTGGGGGGGGGGGGGGGTGGGGGGGGGGGGGGGTGGGGGGGGGGGGGGGTGGGGGGGGGGGGGGGTGGGGGGGGGGGGGGGTGGGGGGGGGGGGGGGTGGGGGGGGGGGGGGGTGGGGGGGGGGGGGGGTGGGGGGGGGGGGGGGTGGGGGGGGGGGGGGGTGGGGGGGGGGGGGGGTGGGGGGGGGGGGGGGTGGGGGGGGGGGGGGGTGGGGGGGGGGGGGGGTGGGGGGGGGGGGGGGTGGGGGGGGGGGGGGGTGGGGGGGGGGGGGGGTGGGGGGGGGGGGGGGTGGGGGGGGGGGGGGGTGGGGGGGGGGGGGGGTGGGGGGGGGGGGGGGTGGGGGGGGGGGGGGGTGGGGGGGGGGGGGGGTGGGGGGGGGGGGGGGTGGGGGGGGGGGGGGGTGGGGGGGGGGGGGGGTGGGGGGGGGGGGGGGTGGGGGGGGGGGGGGGTGGGGGGGGGGGGGGGTGGGGGGGGGGGGGGGTGGGGGGGGGGGGGGGTGGGGGGGGGGGGGGGTGGGGGGGGGGGGGGGTGGGGGGGGGGGGGGGTGGGGGGGGGGGGGGGTGGGGGGGGGGGGGGGTGGGGGGGGGGGGGGGTGGGGGGGGGGGGGGGTGGGGGGGGGGGGGGGTGGGGGGGGGGGGGGGTGGGGGGGGGGGGGGGTGGGGGGGGGGGGGGGTGGGGGGGGGGGGGGGTGGGGGGGGGGGGGGGTGGGGGGGGGGGGGGGTGGGGGGGGGGGGGGGTGGGGGGGGGGGGGGGTGGGGGGGGGGGGGGGTGGGGGGGGGGGGGGGTGGGGGGGGGGGGGGGTGGGGGGGGGGGGGGGTGGGGGGGGGGGGGGGTGGGGGGGGGGGGGGGTGGGGGGGGGGGGGGGTGGGGGGGGGGGGGGGTGGGGGGGGGGGGGGGTGGGGGGGGGGGGGGGTGGGGGGGGGGGGGGGTGGGGGGGGGGGGGGGTGGGGGGGGGGGGGGGTGGGGGGGGGGGGGGGTGGGGGGGGGGGGGGGTGGGGGGGGGGGGGGGTGGGGGGGGGGGGGGGTGGGGGGGGGGGGGGGTGGGGGGGGGGGGGGGTGGGGGGGGGGGGGGGTGGGGGGGGGGGGGGGTGGGGGGGGGGGGGGGTGGGGGGGGGGGGGGGTGGGGGGGGGGGGGGGTGGGGGGGGGGGGGGGTGGGGGGGGGGGGGGGTGGGGGGGGGGGGGGGTGGGGGGGGGGGGGGGTGGGGGGGGGGGGGGGTGGGGGGGGGGGGGGGTGGGGGGGGGGGGGGGTGGGGGGGGGGGGGGGTGGGGGGGGGGGGGGGTGGGGGGGGGGGGGGGTGGGGGGGGGGGGGGGTGGGGGGGGGGGGGGGTGGGGGGGGGGGGGGGTGGGGGGGGGGGGGGGTGGGGGGGGGGGGGGGTGGGGGGGGGGGGGGGTGGGGGGGGGGGGGGGTGGGGGGGGGGGGGGGTGGGGGGGGGGGGGGGTGGGGGGGGGGGGGGGTGGGGGGGGGGGGGGGTGGGGGGGGGGGGGGGTGGGGGGGGGGGGGGGTGGGGGGGGGGGGGGGTGGGGGGGGGGGGGGGTGGGGGGGGGGGGGGGTGGGGGGGGGGGGGGGTGGGGGGGGGGGGGGGTGGGGGGGGGGGGGGGTGGGGGGGGGGGGGGGTGGGGGGGGGGGGGGGTGGGGGGGGGGGGGGGTGGGGGGGGGGGGGGGTGGGGGGGGGGGGGGGTGGGGGGGGGGGGGGGTGGGGGGGGGGGGGGGTGGGGGGGGGGGGGGGTGGGGGGGGGGGGGGGTGGGGGGGGGGGGGGGTGGGGGGGGGGGGGGGTGGGGGGGGGGGGGGGTGGGGGGGGGGGGGGGTGGGGGGGGGGGGGGGTGGGGGGGGGGGGGGGTGGGGGGGGGGGGGGGTGGGGGGGGGGGGGGGTGGGGGGGGGGGGGGGTGGGGGGGGGGGGGGGTGGGGGGGGGGGGGGGTGGGGGGGGGGGGGGGTGGGGGGGGGGGGGGGTGGGGGGGGGGGGGGGTGGGGGGGGGGGGGGGTGGGGGGGGGGGGGGGTGGGGGGGGGGGGGGGTGGGGGGGGGGGGGGGTGGGGGGGGGGGGGGGTGGGGGGGGGGGGGGGTGGGGGGGGGGGGGGGTGGGGGGGGGGGGGGGTGGGGGGGGGGGGGGGTGGGGGGGGGGGGGGGTGGGGGGGGGGGGGGGTGGGGGGGGGGGGGGGTGGGGGGGGGGGGGGGTGGGGGGGGGGGGGGGTGGGGGGGGGGGGGGGTGGGGGGGGGGGGGGGTGGGGGGGGGGGGGGGTGGGGGGGGGGGGGGGTGGGGGGGGGGGGGGGTGGGGGGGGGGGGGGGTGGGGGGGGGGGGGGGTGGGGGGGGGGGGGGGTGGGGGGGGGGGGGGGTGGGGGGGGGGGGGGGTGGGGGGGGGGGGGGGTGGGGGGGGGGGGGGGTGGGGGGGGGGGGGGGTGGGGGGGGGGGGGGGTGGGGGGGGGGGGGGGTGGGGGGGGGGGGGGGTGGGGGGGGGGGGGGGTGGGGGGGGGGGGGGGTGGGGGGGGGGGGGGGTGGGGGGGGGGGGGGGTGGGGGGGGGGGGGGGTGGGGGGGGGGGGGGGTGGGGGGGGGGGGGGGTGGGGGGGGGGGGGGGTGGGGGGGGGGGGGGGTGGGGGGGGGGGGGGGTGGGGGGGGGGGGGGGTGGGGGGGGGGGGGGGTGGGGGGGGGGGGGGGTGGGGGGGGGGGGGGGTGGGGGGGGGGGGGGGTGGGGGGGGGGGGGGGTGGGGGGGGGGGGGGGTGGGGGGGGGGGGGGGTGGGGGGGGGGGGGGGTGGGGGGGGGGGGGGGTGGGGGGGGGGGGGGGTGGGGGGGGGGGGGGGTGGGGGGGGGGGGGGGTGGGGGGGGGGGGGGGTGGGGGGGGGGGGGGGTGGGGGGGGGGGGGGGTGGGGGGGGGGGGGGGTGGGGGGGGGGGGGGGTGGGGGGGGGGGGGGGTGGGGGGGGGGGGGGGTGGGGGGGGGGGGGGGTGGGGGGGGGGGGGGGTGGGGGGGGGGGGGGGTGGGGGGGGGGGGGGGTGGGGGGGGGGGGGGGTGGGGGGGGGGGGGGGTGGGGGGGGGGGGGGGTGGGGGGGGGGGGGGGTGGGGGGGGGGGGGGGTGGGGGGGGGGGGGGGTGGGGGGGGGGGGGGGTGGGGGGGGGGGGGGGTGGGGGGGGGGGGGGGTGGGGGGGGGGGGGGGTGGGGGGGGGGGGGGGTGGGGGGGGGGGGGGGTGGGGGGGGGGGGGGGTGGGGGGGGGGGGGGGTGGGGGGGGGGGGGGGTGGGGGGGGGGGGGGGTGGGGGGGGGGGGGGGTGGGGGGGGGGGGGGGTGGGGGGGGGGGGGGGTGGGGGGGGGGGGGGGTGGGGGGGGGGGGGGGTGGGGGGGGGGGGGGGTGGGGGGGGGGGGGGGTGGGGGGGGGGGGGGGTGGGGGGGGGGGGGGGTGGGGGGGGGGGGGGGTGGGGGGGGGGGGGGGTGGGGGGGGGGGGGGGTGGGGGGGGGGGGGGGTGGGGGGGGGGGGGGGTGGGGGGGGGGGGGGGTGGGGGGGGGGGGGGGTGGGGGGGGGGGGGGGTGGGGGGGGGGGGGGGTGGGGGGGGGGGGGGGTGGGGGGGGGGGGGGGTGGGGGGGGGGGGGGGTGGGGGGGGGGGGGGGTGGGGGGGGGGGGGGGTGGGGGGGGGGGGGGGTGGGGGGGGGGGGGGGTGGGGGGGGGGGGGGGTGGGGGGGGGGGGGGGTGGGGGGGGGGGGGGGTGGGGGGGGGGGGGGGTGGGGGGGGGGGGGGGTGGGGGGGGGGGGGGGTGGGGGGGGGGGGGGGTGGGGGGGGGGGGGGGTGGGGGGGGGGGGGGGTGGGGGGGGGGGGGGGTGGGGGGGGGGGGGGGTGGGGGGGGGGGGGGGTGGGGGGGGGGGGGGGTGGGGGGGGGGGGGGGTGGGGGGGGGGGGGGGTGGGGGGGGGGGGGGGTGGGGGGGGGGGGGGGTGGGGGGGGGGGGGGGTGGGGGGGGGGGGGGGTGGGGGGGGGGGGGGGTGGGGGGGGGGGGGGGTGGGGGGGGGGGGGGGTGGGGGGGGGGGGGGGTGGGGGGGGGGGGGGGTGGGGGGGGGGGGGGGTGGGGGGGGGGGGGGGTGGGGGGGGGGGGGGGTGGGGGGGGGGGGGGGTGGGGGGGGGGGGGGGTGGGGGGGGGGGGGGGTGGGGGGGGGGGGGGGTGGGGGGGGGGGGGGGTGGGGGGGGGGGGGGGTGGGGGGGGGGGGGGGTGGGGGGGGGGGGGGGTGGGGGGGGGGGGGGGTGGGGGGGGGGGGGGGTGGGGGGGGGGGGGGGTGGGGGGGGGGGGGGGTGGGGGGGGGGGGGGGTGGGGGGGGGGGGGGGTGGGGGGGGGGGGGGGTGGGGGGGGGGGGGGGTGGGGGGGGGGGGGGGTGGGGGGGGGGGGGGGTGGGGGGGGGGGGGGGTGGGGGGGGGGGGGGGTGGGGGGGGGGGGGGGTGGGGGGGGGGGGGGGTGGGGGGGGGGGGGGGTGGGGGGGGGGGGGGGTGGGGGGGGGGGGGGGTGGGGGGGGGGGGGGGTGGGGGGGGGGGGGGGTGGGGGGGGGGGGGGGTGGGGGGGGGGGGGGGTGGGGGGGGGGGGGGGTGGGGGGGGGGGGGGGTGGGGGGGGGGGGGGGTGGGGGGGGGGGGGGGTGGGGGGGGGGGGGGGTGGGGGGGGGGGGGGGTGGGGGGGGGGGGGGGTGGGGGGGGGGGGGGGTGGGGGGGGGGGGGGGTGGGGGGGGGGGGGGGTGGGGGGGGGGGGGGGTGGGGGGGGGGGGGGGTGGGGGGGGGGGGGGGTGGGGGGGGGGGGGGGTGGGGGGGGGGGGGGGTGGGGGGGGGGGGGGGTGGGGGGGGGGGGGGGTGGGGGGGGGGGGGGGTGGGGGGGGGGGGGGGTGGGGGGGGGGGGGGGTGGGGGGGGGGGGGGGTGGGGGGGGGGGGGGGTGGGGGGGGGGGGGGGTGGGGGGGGGGGGGGGTGGGGGGGGGGGGGGGTGGGGGGGGGGGGGGGTGGGGGGGGGGGGGGGTGGGGGGGGGGGGGGGTGGGGGGGGGGGGGGGTGGGGGGGGGGGGGGGTGGGGGGGGGGGGGGGTGGGGGGGGGGGGGGGTGGGGGGGGGGGGGGGTGGGGGGGGGGGGGGGTGGGGGGGGGGGGGGGTGGGGGGGGGGGGGGGTGGGGGGGGGGGGGGGTGGGGGGGGGGGGGGGTGGGGGGGGGGGGGGGTGGGGGGGGGGGGGGGTGGGGGGGGGGGGGGGTGGGGGGGGGGGGGGGTGGGGGGGGGGGGGGGTGGGGGGGGGGGGGGGTGGGGGGGGGGGGGGGTGGGGGGGGGGGGGGGTGGGGGGGGGGGGGGGTGGGGGGGGGGGGGGGTGGGGGGGGGGGGGGGTGGGGGGGGGGGGGGGTGGGGGGGGGGGGGGGTGGGGGGGGGGGGGGGTGGGGGGGGGGGGGGGTGGGGGGGGGGGGGGGTGGGGGGGGGGGGGGGTGGGGGGGGGGGGGGGTGGGGGGGGGGGGGGGTGGGGGGGGGGGGGGGTGGGGGGGGGGGGGGGTGGGGGGGGGGGGGGGTGGGGGGGGGGGGGGGTGGGGGGGGGGGGGGGTGGGGGGGGGGGGGGGTGGGGGGGGGGGGGGGTGGGGGGGGGGGGGGGTGGGGGGGGGGGGGGGTGGGGGGGGGGGGGGGTGGGGGGGGGGGGGGGTGGGGGGGGGGGGGGGTGGGGGGGGGGGGGGGTGGGGGGGGGGGGGGGTGGGGGGGGGGGGGGGTGGGGGGGGGGGGGGGTGGGGGGGGGGGGGGGTGGGGGGGGGGGGGGGTGGGGGGGGGGGGGGGTGGGGGGGGGGGGGGGTGGGGGGGGGGGGGGGTGGGGGGGGGGGGGGGTGGGGGGGGGGGGGGGTGGGGGGGGGGGGGGGTGGGGGGGGGGGGGGGTGGGGGGGGGGGGGGGTGGGGGGGGGGGGGGGTGGGGGGGGGGGGGGGTGGGGGGGGGGGGGGGTGGGGGGGGGGGGGGGTGGGGGGGGGGGGGGGTGGGGGGGGGGGGGGGTGGGGGGGGGGGGGGGTGGGGGGGGGGGGGGGTGGGGGGGGGGGGGGGTGGGGGGGGGGGGGGGTGGGGGGGGGGGGGGGTGGGGGGGGGGGGGGGTGGGGGGGGGGGGGGGTGGGGGGGGGGGGGGGTGGGGGGGGGGGGGGGTGGGGGGGGGGGGGGGTGGGGGGGGGGGGGGGTGGGGGGGGGGGGGGGTGGGGGGGGGGGGGGGTGGGGGGGGGGGGGGGTGGGGGGGGGGGGGGGTGGGGGGGGGGGGGGGTGGGGGGGGGGGGGGGTGGGGGGGGGGGGGGGTGGGGGGGGGGGGGGGTGGGGGGGGGGGGGGGTGGGGGGGGGGGGGGGTGGGGGGGGGGGGGGGTGGGGGGGGGGGGGGGTGGGGGGGGGGGGGGGTGGGGGGGGGGGGGGGTGGGGGGGGGGGGGGGTGGGGGGGGGGGGGGGTGGGGGGGGGGGGGGGTGGGGGGGGGGGGGGGTGGGGGGGGGGGGGGGTGGGGGGGGGGGGGGGTGGGGGGGGGGGGGGGTGGGGGGGGGGGGGGGTGGGGGGGGGGGGGGGTGGGGGGGGGGGGGGGTGGGGGGGGGGGGGGGTGGGGGGGGGGGGGGGTGGGGGGGGGGGGGGGTGGGGGGGGGGGGGGGTGGGGGGGGGGGGGGGTGGGGGGGGGGGGGGGTGGGGGGGGGGGGGGGTGGGGGGGGGGGGGGGTGGGGGGGGGGGGGGGTGGGGGGGGGGGGGGGTGGGGGGGGGGGGGGGTGGGGGGGGGGGGGGGTGGGGGGGGGGGGGGGTGGGGGGGGGGGGGGGTGGGGGGGGGGGGGGGTGGGGGGGGGGGGGGGTGGGGGGGGGGGGGGGTGGGGGGGGGGGGGGGTGGGGGGGGGGGGGGGTGGGGGGGGGGGGGGGTGGGGGGGGGGGGGGGTGGGGGGGGGGGGGGGTGGGGGGGGGGGGGGGTGGGGGGGGGGGGGGGTGGGGGGGGGGGGGGGTGGGGGGGGGGGGGGGTGGGGGGGGGGGGGGGTGGGGGGGGGGGGGGGTGGGGGGGGGGGGGGGTGGGGGGGGGGGGGGGTGGGGGGGGGGGGGGGTGGGGGGGGGGGGGGGTGGGGGGGGGGGGGGGTGGGGGGGGGGGGGGGTGGGGGGGGGGGGGGGTGGGGGGGGGGGGGGGTGGGGGGGGGGGGGGGTGGGGGGGGGGGGGGGTGGGGGGGGGGGGGGGTGGGGGGGGGGGGGGGTGGGGGGGGGGGGGGGTGGGGGGGGGGGGGGGTGGGGGGGGGGGGGGGTGGGGGGGGGGGGGGGTGGGGGGGGGGGGGGGTGGGGGGGGGGGGGGGTGGGGGGGGGGGGGGGTGGGGGGGGGGGGGGGTGGGGGGGGGGGGGGGTGGGGGGGGGGGGGGGTGGGGGGGGGGGGGGGTGGGGGGGGGGGGGGGTGGGGGGGGGGGGGGGTGGGGGGGGGGGGGGGTGGGGGGGGGGGGGGGTGGGGGGGGGGGGGGGTGGGGGGGGGGGGGGGTGGGGGGGGGGGGGGGTGGGGGGGGGGGGGGGTGGGGGGGGGGGGGGGTGGGGGGGGGGGGGGGTGGGGGGGGGGGGGGGTGGGGGGGGGGGGGGGTGGGGGGGGGGGGGGGTGGGGGGGGGGGGGGGTGGGGGGGGGGGGGGGTGGGGGGGGGGGGGGGTGGGGGGGGGGGGGGGTGGGGGGGGGGGGGGGTGGGGGGGGGGGGGGGTGGGGGGGGGGGGGGGTGGGGGGGGGGGGGGGTGGGGGGGGGGGGGGGTGGGGGGGGGGGGGGGTGGGGGGGGGGGGGGGTGGGGGGGGGGGGGGGTGGGGGGGGGGGGGGGTGGGGGGGGGGGGGGGTGGGGGGGGGGGGGGGTGGGGGGGGGGGGGGGTGGGGGGGGGGGGGGGTGGGGGGGGGGGGGGGTGGGGGGGGGGGGGGGTGGGGGGGGGGGGGGGTGGGGGGGGGGGGGGGTGGGGGGGGGGGGGGGTGGGGGGGGGGGGGGGTGGGGGGGGGGGGGGGTGGGGGGGGGGGGGGGTGGGGGGGGGGGGGGGTGGGGGGGGGGGGGGGTGGGGGGGGGGGGGGGTGGGGGGGGGGGGGGGTGGGGGGGGGGGGGGGTGGGGGGGGGGGGGGGTGGGGGGGGGGGGGGGTGGGGGGGGGGGGGGGTGGGGGGGGGGGGGGGTGGGGGGGGGGGGGGGTGGGGGGGGGGGGGGGTGGGGGGGGGGGGGGGTGGGGGGGGGGGGGGGTGGGGGGGGGGGGGGGTGGGGGGGGGGGGGGGTGGGGGGGGGGGGGGGTGGGGGGGGGGGGGGGTGGGGGGGGGGGGGGGTGGGGGGGGGGGGGGGTGGGGGGGGGGGGGGGTGGGGGGGGGGGGGGGTGGGGGGGGGGGGGGGTGGGGGGGGGGGGGGGTGGGGGGGGGGGGGGGTGGGGGGGGGGGGGGGTGGGGGGGGGGGGGGGTGGGGGGGGGGGGGGGTGGGGGGGGGGGGGGGTGGGGGGGGGGGGGGGTGGGGGGGGGGGGGGGTGGGGGGGGGGGGGGGTGGGGGGGGGGGGGGGTGGGGGGGGGGGGGGGTGGGGGGGGGGGGGGGTGGGGGGGGGGGGGGGTGGGGGGGGGGGGGGGTGGGGGGGGGGGGGGGTGGGGGGGGGGGGGGGTGGGGGGGGGGGGGGGTGGGGGGGGGGGGGGGTGGGGGGGGGGGGGGGTGGGGGGGGGGGGGGGTGGGGGGGGGGGGGGGTGGGGGGGGGGGGGGGTGGGGGGGGGGGGGGGTGGGGGGGGGGGGGGGTGGGGGGGGGGGGGGGTGGGGGGGGGGGGGGGTGGGGGGGGGGGGGGGTGGGGGGGGGGGGGGGTGGGGGGGGGGGGGGGTGGGGGGGGGGGGGGGTGGGGGGGGGGGGGGGTGGGGGGGGGGGGGGGTGGGGGGGGGGGGGGGTGGGGGGGGGGGGTGGGGTGGGGGGGGGGGGGGGAGGGGGTGGAGGGGGGCCTTGGGGGGGGGGAAGGGTGGAAGGGGGGGGGGGGGGGGGGGGGGGGGGGAAAAGGGGGGGGTGGGGGGGGGGGGGGGGGGAAAAGGACGGGTGGGGGGGGGGGGGTGTGAAGGGGGGGGTTTGGGGGGGGGGGGGGTGGAAGGGTGGGGTGGGGGGGGGGGAGGATCAATATATTTAATACATGTATTTATACATATTATAATTGTCCAGTAACTGAATCCAATGATTGTACATCCAGGTTTTTGAAAAACAAATATATTTTTTCAACAATTTAAGTTCATTTTTGAGATACATAATCCATATCTTCAATATCTACTGAACAAAAATAGTTCATTTTTTCCAATATCTTTAGGATAATCATTGGATTCAGGCACAATTATTGTTACAATTAGGTACAATCATTGGATTCAGTAACTGGACAATGATAATATATAAAAATACATTTGTTGAATATATTGATCCTCCGTCTTCAGTGTGTGACGCGCTGTTTTGTTCCCAGCGTGAACATTCCCACAATACAGAATTCACCTCTGCTGATAATGTGATAACTTGGAACCGCAAGGAAAGGTGTTAAAGCTTTAATAAATAAATGAAACCACATCTGTGATATTTTATGACTACAAAGACACTTGGTCACATTAGCTTTGGATTCCAGTTATTGCATCCCGAAGAGATGGGCATGGTTCTTGGATATTTGACCTGTTTTTCCTTTTTAAAATTTAAAGCGTTATGCAGTGGTTAAGAGCAGGTGCACTCTAATCTGGAGAACCGGGTTTGATTCCCTGCTCGGCCACTTGAGCTGTGGAGGCTTATCTGGTGAACTAGATTAGCTTGTGCACTCCAATACATGCCAGTTGGGTGACCTTGGGCTCGTCACAGTTCTTCGGAGCTCTCTCAGCCCCACCCACCTCACAGGGTGTTTGTTGAAGGGGGGGCGGGGAAGGGAAAGGAGATTGTCAGCCCCTTTGAGTCCTTACAGGAGAGAAAGGGGGGAGTATAAATCCAAACTCTTCTTCTTCTTATCTCTGATGAAGTGGAACTATCGACCATCCGTAACACAGGATTTTATCCAAGCACCTGTCCTTCCTTCCTTCCTTCCTTCCTTCCTTCCTTCCTTCCTTCCTTCCTTCCTTCCTTCCTTCCTTCCTTCCTTCCTTCCTTCCTTCCTTCCTTCCTTCCTTCCTTCCTTACTTCCTTACTTCCTTCCTTACTTCCTTACTTCCTTACTTCCTTACTTCCTTACTTACTTTCATATTTATATACCGCCCCATCCCCTGAGGGCTCTGGGGATTTGGAATACAAACTTTTGGCTATGCTGTTGAACACTCTAGATCTGTGGTGGCGAACTTTTGGCACTCCAGAAGTTATGGACTACAATTCCCATCAGCCCCTTCCAGCATGTGGTGGCCATGCTGGAAGAAATCTGATAGTAATTGAAGTCCTATAACTGGAAGCTGATAGGAATTATGGTCACTAACATCTGGAGTGCCAAAGGTTCGCCACCACGGCTCTAGATGGATCTGGATGGCGACTTGGGTTTAGAACACTAGCTGATTCATCCAATACATGGTCTGAAATTTTGCAGTGTTTTCTAGATAACGTTTATGTTCTAGTATGATTATGCACTTTGGATGTTTAGGGGGTTGTACTTTATTAAACACACATACAAGCATGCAAACGTCATGTGTTATCTTGTTAGCCCTAGTGTAGTGATTTGGAGTTTTTTCCCCCCCTTCAGTGGGGTTTAGATACGGTGCTGCCTTCGAGGACTGTCCAGCATTAACGATTCAGCTTGCCGAATGAGGCTGGGTGGTGTTCCTCGTTCATTCACACTGACGTCTGTTTCACGGTTTCCAGTCGGATCCAGCGCTGAACGTTCTGTTGTTGACCTAGAAACGTGTAAACAGCTTAGCTCCCTGAAGACAGCGAGTCTCGTCGATATGGCTGGCCCAGTTTTTAAGGTCTGCTTCGGCGGTTCAGCAGACACCAACAGGGGGAAGGGGGGCTCCAAGTTAGTGCGCCTCTGGAGATTCTCCCCAGTTCTAATTTAGGGGTTTGGACTCAGCTTTTGTTTCGCTGGCAAGCTAAAACCATGTAGGAGCAGCAGTGGCGTAGGAGGTTAAGAGCTCGTGTATCTAATCTGGAGGAACCGGGTGTGATTCCCCGCTCTGCCGCCTGAGCTGTGGAGGCTTATCTGGGGAATTCAGATTAGCCTGTGCACTCCCACACACACCAGCTGGGTGACCTTGGGCTAGTCACAGCTTCTTGGAGCTCTCTCAGCCCCACCCACCTCACAGGGTGTTTATTGTGAGGGGGGAAGGGCAAGGAGATTGTCAGCCCCTTTGAGTCTCCTGCAGGAGAGAAAGGGGGGATATATAAATCCAAACTCTTCTTCTTCTTCTACATGTGTCAGATGTGTACATGCTAGGAGGACGTGTGGTGTCACATGGGGGAGGGGGGCGCAAGGCTACCACGTTGGAGGACCAAGCATAACTGAAGAGCAACAGAGGGATAAATGGTCTCTTCATAAGACTAGACGAAGATCCCACCTGGATCTGAAGAAAGGCCCATCTAGACTGACATCTTGTTTCCCGCAGTAGCTGGCTACCTGTCATAAGAACATAAGAACGAGCCTGCTGGATCAGACCAGAGTCCATCTAGTCCATCTCTCTGCTACTTGCAGTGGCCCACCAGGTGCCTTTGGGAGCTCACCTGCAGGAGGTGAAAGCAAGGGCCTTCTGCGGCTGCTGCTCCCGAGCACCTGGTCTGCGAAGGCATTTGCAATCTGGGATCAAGGAGGGTCAAGATTGGTAGCCAGAGATCGACTTCTCCTCCAAAAATCTGTCCAAGCCCTTTTTAAAGCTATCCAGGTGAGTGGCCATCACCACCTCCTGTGGCAGCATATTTCAAACACCAATCACACGTTGCGTGAAGAAGTGTTTCCTTTTATTAGTCCTAATTCTTCCCCCCAGCATTTTCAATGTATGGCCCCTGGTTCTAGTATTGTGAGAAAGAGAGAAAAATTTCTCTCTGTCCACATTTTCTGCCCCATGCATAATTTTATAGACTTCAATCATATCCCCCCTCAGCTGTCTCCTCTCCAAACTACAGAGTCCCAAACGCTGCAGCCTCTCCTCATAAGGAAGGTGCTCCAGTCCCTCAAATCATCCTAGTTGCCTTCTCTGCACTTTTCTATCTCCTCAAGTATCCTTTTTTTGAAGTCACGCGATCAGAACTGGACACAGGACTCCAAGTGCGGTCGCACCACGGCTTTATATAAGGGCATGACAATCTTTTTTGGGGTGTTTACTCAGAAGCAAGGCCAGCCTAGATGTGTGTGTGGGGGAGGGTGATTTTCCGCTCCACCTACATAACAAACTCTGCACGCGCGTGCCCACAGAGAAGGCTCTGAGTGCCACCTCTGGCACGCGTGCCATAGGTTCGCCACCACTGCTCTAGGCTGACGTCTTGTTTCCCGCAGTAGGTGGCTACCTGTCCCCCAAGCTGGGCACGCCTCTGTTGCCATCCCTCAGCAACCTGCATTCAGATTGACTGCCTCTGAACGTGGAGGTTCCATTTGGCAGTCCTCACTAACAGCCGTTGTTGAAACCCAACTCTAATCATAAATCCCCATTTTTGCCAACTGCAGAATGGCAGCGGCATTTCGTTTGGCCTCAGTGCGTCGGCAAGGATCTTTGACACCCAGTGGTTTGCTAGAACGTCAGATGGTTTTGAGGATGAACGAATGCCTCCCTCCTTAGAAGACACGGAGTATTGTGGTTTGTGGTGAAATGGAGAGGAAGAGAGTATAAGCGGCAGGAAGGCAGTGATACCCCGGGAGGGTTTTTTCCTTCCTGTTAGGGCTAGGTTTCCTTAACAAAAGTTGCCCCGGAGCCTGGGCAGAGCCCCGACTTTGCCTCTTATTTATTTATTTGCATTATTGATAGTCTGTCTTTCTCACTAGGACACAAGGCGAATGGCACCGAGCAAGTCGACATGGTCGACAGGATTTTTAAGATGGTTTTATGATTGTATTTTTGGGGGGTGTTTCCAGTGGTGGGATCCAACAATTTTAGTAACAGGTTCCCATGGGGGTGGGATTCAAACAGTGAAGTAAGCCAATGGGGACTGAATTTGCGGGCCGCGACAGACGGCAGTGGCCGGGCATTCCGGGGGCGGGGCATTAATAATTTCTCTGTTACTATAAAAAACTCTTACTGTAAAAAAAAAAAGTTCCTCATTTCCAGCTGGTCTCTTTCTGTCCGTAATTTAAACTCATTCTAGCAAGTCCTATCGTCTACTGCCCACAGAAACGACTACTTCTCCTCTAATTGACTGCCTGTCAAATACTTAATACTTTCAAATACTCAATTTTGTTTCTAGAAATCAAAAGCGAAGGAGACTTTCTCGCTTCAACAAAGGAACTTGACCATATTTCTAAACCATGTTTTTTAAAACAGCCCAACCCAGGGAGAATGATCCCGTTTTTCTGCAGCAGCTAACCAGCCCCATAGGAAACGACAGGACTTGATGATTTTTGGACCTAATGGAATTTCTAACGGAAAAGCAGACCCAATTAGCAACCCCCTCTCGGCACACACAAATAATGAGTAACCCACTCTCGGGAACTGGTGAGAACCTGCTGGATCCCACCTCTGGGTGTTTTATTACCTTTCCCCCACCCAGGGACTGTGAGGATGGCCTGAAAATAAGAAGACAGGTAATAAAACGAACAAATAGTGCAATTGGGAGTTTGGGCTGTCGAACCAAACAGGCATCCAAAAACAGAACTGAAGCAAAGCATGAGTGTAAACACAAACCCGTGACCTTTTAAGCAAACAAAACCTTTATTGGCATAGATTGATCATACAATAAACACATAAAGTAAGTCTCTTAGGGCCAGGACTTGTAACAAAAACTGAGCCATCTTCTCCAGACTGAAAGAATCATCGCTGTTCAGGAGCCGAATGATAGTTTGGCTTAAAGGGCCGTTGGAGAAGGGAGAGCAGCCGTCTCCGAGCAGAGAATACTCTGGGCCAGTGGTGGCGAACCAATTGGCCATGCTGGCAGGAGCTGATGGGAATTGTAGTCCATGACATCTGGAGTGCCAAAGGTTTGCCACCACTGCTCTGGGCAAATAAATGGAATCTGTTCAAGAGTTTCGACAGAGGTCAGACAGTTTGCACGGACTCTGTCCGATTGGGGTATATTACAAAATCCTCCCTGTTGCAGAACTGGTAGAAAAACATTACATCTGGCCCTTGTTTGCATAGGAGCAGTGGTGGCGTAGTGGTTAAAAGCAGGTGTACTCTAATCTGGAAGAACCGGGTTTGATTCCCTGCTCTGCTGCTTGAGCTGTGGAGGGGAATTCAATTAAACAATTACTTGGACAAAACTACTAGGGACCATGGCCTATGCCGGGGTCTGCAACCTGTGGCTCTCCAGATGTTCATGGACTACAATTGAAGAGCATGCTGGCAGGGGCTGATGGGATTTGTGGTCCATAAACGTCTCCTTGGAGGAGAGCCACCAGCATATATTAGTTGTCCAATATTTTAATACAAGACACCATTATATTCTGCAATACTAGAACCAGGGGCATGCATTGAAAATGCTGGGGGGAAAAATTAGGACTAATAAAGGAAACACTTCTTCCGCGTCGTGATTGGTGTTTTGGAATATGCTACTGCCATTGGAGGTAAAGGTGGTGATATTACTGACCTGATCAGCCCGCGGCCTGTTTGGATAGCATAATATTGGCTTGGACAGATTAGTGGAGGAGGAAATTAGATCTCTGGCTGCCAATCTTGATCCTCCTTGATCACAAGTCTGCAAATGCCTTAACTTAGTTGGTGGCTTAGGAACTAGCTTATCCTTGTGGAGCAGCAGCAGCAGCAGCAGAAGGTCCTTGCTTTCACCTCCTGCAGGTGAGCTCCCAAAGGCACCTGGTGGGCCACTGCGAGTATCAGAGAGCTGGACTAGATGGACTCTGGTCTGATCCAGCAGGCTCGTTCTTATGTTCTTATGTTCTTATTGCCTGCACAGGAAAAACTCTCTTTAAAAAATCAGTTTTGCTGAGTTAGCAGAAAGCCAGCCGAGTGGGATCGTTGCTGACTTCTTCGGCAGCCCGTACCACAATGCGGGGACCACAACGGAGGCAGCACGTAGTATGGGTGCGTTGTTGCTTTTGCCCATTTGCAGGTTGGTACCCGCAGAAGGTCCGGTTTGGATGAGCAAAGCTGCCATGTGGGCACACAGGGAGAGAGACGGCCGTGTTTAGATATTTGACGAGAGGTCGTGTTGGTGAGGGAGCAAGCTTGTTTTCTGCGGCTCCAGAGACTAGGACCAGGAGTCACGGGTTCAAGGTGCAGGAAAAGAGATTCCACCTAAACATCAGGAAAAACTTCCTGACGGTCAGGGCTGTTGGACAGTAGAATGTGCCACCTGGGAGTGTGGTGGAGTCTCCTTCTTTGGGGTCTTTTAAAGAGAGACTGGATGATCATATGTCAGGAGCGCTTTGATTGTGTCTTCCTGCATTGCAGGGGGTTGGACTTGATAGCCCTTGGGATCTCTTCCAACTCCATGATTCTATGATTCTTCCCCCAGCTTTCAGTCGATTTGATTTTCGTTTTGGGGGGCTCCTTAGTTTGGAGAGGAGACGCCTGAGGGGGGATAAGGGATTGAAGGCTATAAAATTATGCATGGGGTAGAAAATGTGGACAGAGAGAAGTTTTCCTGTCTTTCTCACAATATCCCTAGAACCAGGGGGCAGGGTCCATGTGAACATGCTGAACATGTTGCCTCAGGAGGTGATGACCACTCGACCTGGATAGCTTCCTAAAAAGGGCTTGGACGGACAGATTTATGGAGGAGAAGTCGATCTCTGGCTCCCAATCTTGATCCTCCTTGATCTGAGGCTGCAAATGCCTTAGCAGACCAGGTGCTCAGGAGCAGCAGCAGCAGCAGCAGAAGGCCATTGCTTTCACCTCCTGCAGGTGAGCTCCCAAAGGCACCTGGTGGGCCACTGCGAGTAGCAGAGTGCTGGACTAGATGGACTCTGGTCTGATCCAGCAGGCTCGTTCTTATGTTCTTATGTTCTTAGATAGCGACGGGTTTTGTAGCAAAGCCACGGCTGCTCGTACTCCTGCTGAGGCCACGGAAAAGAGACGTGCCCCCTTTAGCCCATGTGGCAGAGTGGTCTAAAGTTGCCAGTTTCGCCCACTAGCATCTTCATTTGGAAAGCACATAAGAACATAAGAACAAGCCAGCTGGATCAGACCAGAGTCCATCTAGTCCAGCTCTCTGCTACTCACAGTGGCCCCCCAGGTGCCTTTGGGAGCTCAAAGAACTCGGGGTTTGGAGTCGGAGTAGCCTATTCCAGGGGTCCCCAACATGGTGCCTCAGCCGTGCCTTTTGGGCTGCATCGTCGAGGGGGAAGCCGTGCCCCCCGGTGGTGCAGAGCCGTGCCACGGCTTCCGGGCGGTACCCTCTGTGTTCCCATGCAGCTCCTGACACACAGCAAACTCTGGCACTGCCAGCCGCCTGGCTTGTCAGACATGGCAGGCCATTAATGATTAATCGGCCAAAGAGGCAGCAGAGGGAGCAGCCTCGGTTCCCTCCTGCTCCCCTCCGGATTCCACTGGAGACGCCGCCGCAACGGGCCTCGCCTCCTCCTCGGAAGAAGCTGGCAGGCTCGAGAGAGGAGCAGTGGCCGCCCCTCGCTGGCATGGATGGGCAGGTGACCGAGGACGGCCAGAAGTAAGTTCTCGTCTGCCGTGAGGTTTGGCTTTCCGCATCCTCCCCCACCCAATCCCCGCTGGAGCTAGCACAGATAACTTTCCCAGTTCACCGATGGCTTTAAAAAGGGGGGAATTTAAACCGGTTCGTGATGGGCAGGCCTGCTGTTCGCTGTTTGGCGATAAACGGAGCTTCCATGTCCAGAGGCAGGATATCTCTGAACTGTATGCCAGCGGGAAACAAAACATCTGGGTTATTTGCTGTCACGTCTTATTTATTTATATCCCCCCCCATCCTTTGTCTAACAAGCTGTTCGCTGTTTGGCATGGGAGATAAATGGAGCTTCCACGTCCAGAGGCAGGATATCTCTGAACTATATGCCAGCGGGAAACAAAACATCTGGGTTATTTGCTGTCACGTCTTATTTATTTATATCCCCGCCCCCATCCTTGGTCTAACAAGCTGTTCGCTGTTTGGCATGGGAGATCAATGGAGCTTCCACGTCCAGAGGCAGGATATCTCTGAACTATATGCCAGCGGGAAACAAAACATCTGGGTTATTTGCTGTCACGTCTTATTTATTTATATCCCCTCTCCCATCCTTGGTCTAACAAGCTGTTCGCTGTTTGGCATGGGAGATCAATGGAGCTTCCGCGTCCAGAGGCAGGATATCTCTGAACTATATGCCAGCGGGAAACAAAACATCTGGGTTATTTGCTGTCACGTCTTATTTATTTATATCCCCCCCCATCCTTTGTCTAACAAGCTTGGAGTAGTGTGTACGACCCCCCCCCCCGCCTTTTCCCTGTTATCCTGATGACAGACAACGCTGCGAGGCGGGTTAGGCCGAGAAGCTGTGCCTGGTACAAAGTCACCGAAGAGCTTCATGGCTGAGTAAGGATTTGAACTCGATTCTGCCTTATCCTGAACTGGCTGTGCCGTACTGGCTGATGGTGGGCTACCCAGAAAGGCTGCCAATCCCATCCCAGTCGTTGGGCGGGTTTGATCTGGCAAAGTCCTTCTTGTGGAGGGAAGATGACTCCTGGGAGTCAAAATGTGGGGCCGCAGCTGGAGCGAGAAGGAACTGTGTGCCATGCGCCCCTGCCATGCCCCCGCCCACCCTCACCCTGGAATGCCCCTCCACGCTCCCGCACTGGCACACGCCTGGTGCATTGCACACACCCCTGTCCCCTTGGCGCTACACCACTGCGCGGGGCCCAAATCCAACATTTACTGATCTCGACTTCCAAAGAACCGAGCCGACAAGGTACAGTGGGAAGAGCTCCGGTTTTGTTCGAGCCTGCAGGTGCCTTTCACATTTTGTTGTGTGCGTGGGCAACAACAAAATGGCGGCCGCAGGAGGTGGAGACAACCACAACATGGCTGCTGCCGGACACCAAACGACAGGGGAGGCAGGTTTTCCGGAACTCTTCCGCGTTTCAGGCAGAAGCTCTGCTTCACAGGACATCTTTAAATCTGTGCAGTTAGTCAAGCTCTCCAGGGGCAAATCAGAAGTCCCAAGGTGGGATCCAGAGGTGGGATCCAGCAGGTTCTCACAGGTTCCTGAGAGTAGGTTACTAATCATTTCTGTGTGCTGAGAGGGGGTTACTAATGGGTGATTTTGCCACGTGATTTTTGCCTTAGTTACGCCCCTCACTACAGCAGTAGCTTAGCTGAGTGAACTTGAAGCAGTCTAGCTTGGGAGGTGCACCGGCATCGCGTATGGCAGCCTGCAGCTTCGCGTGCGATACGTTTCCCACCTAAGGACCGGTAGCAGCGGCTAGCGTCTCTTGCCACAACCCCGCCCAGGAATGCCCCGCCTCTCGAATGCCGGCCACACCCCTCAGCCGCGTCTCCAGCCCCATTGGCGCTACGCCACAGTTTGAATCCCACCACCATGGGAACCTGTTACTTAAATTTTTGGATCCCACCACTGGGCTAGGCCACATTTGAAACTCATCACCTAGAGCTGGGGTGTCCAATTCTGGCCCTCCAGATGTTAATGGACTACGATTCCCATCAGCCCTTGCCAGCATGGCCGATTGCTGGCAGGGACTGATGGCCAATTGGCCATGCTGGCAGGGACTGATGGGAATCATAGTCTATGAACATCTGGGGTGCCAGAGTTGGACATCCCCGACCTAGAATATTGGACTAGATATTTTATTTATTATTTTTACATTGAAGAAGAAGAAGAGTTGGAGTTATATCCCCCCTTTCTCTCCAGGAGCAGCAGTGGCGTAGGAGGTTAAGAGCTCGTGTATCTAATCTAGAGGAACCGGGTTTGATTCCCAGTTCTGCCGCCTGAGTTGTGGAAGCTTATTTGAGGAATTCAGATTAGCCTGTGCACTCCCACACGCGCCAGCTGGGTGACCTTGGGCTAGTCACAGCTTCTCGGGGCTCTCTCAGCCCCACCCACCTCACAGGGTGTTTGTTGTGAGGGGGGAAGGGCAAGGAGATTGTCAGCCCCTTTGAGTCTCCTGCAGGAGAGAAGGGGGGGATATAAATCCAACCTCCTCCTCCTCCTCCTCCTCCTCCTCCTCCTCCTCCTCCTCCTCCTCCTCTTCTTCTTCTTCTTCTTCTTGTAGGAGACTCAAAGGGGCTTACAAACTCCTTTCCCCCCCTCACAACAAACACCCTGTGAGGTAGGTGGGGCCGAGAGAGCTCCAAAGAACTGTGACTAGCCCAAGGTCACCCAGCTGGCTTGTGTTGGAGTGCACAGGCTAATCTGAATTCCAGGGAGGCTCAGATTCAAACCTTCCTGGGTGACAACGGGCCTGGTGTTTCCTCTTCGCCTTACCTACTTTTAGTGTTACCAGGAGGATGAAACAGGGAGGCCGAATTATGTGCGCTGATCTCTGGGGAGGTGGGGGTCAGATGGAAACGCATGAAATCGATAGACGTTTCACGGAGATGAATTGGTGAGTGGGAATTTTGCTTAGTCTCAGGATCTGACCGATCTTGCTCTTTGTTTGTGAAGCTTTTAAAACTCCGCGAAGCACTGTAGTGAAAGCAGGTCCGTGCCAAAATGGCTCCTGGCCTAATATGGATCTCATACAAAAAGTCCGGGATGGTGGAGCCCGTGCAGAGTTGCAGCCTTTTCCGAAATGACCAGAGGGATCGGCCCCGAGGCTGGGCTCGGTCCCCCCCCCGGCCCCTCCCCGCCAACAACCTATTCACTCATTTCTTCTTGCAGAACCATCTGGATCGTTTCTCTCTATTTACATCCCAGGCGGCCTCGGCAGTGCCGGGTTCCTTGGCGTTGTTCCTGGTGTTTCTAGGAAGTCGGTTTGAGCAAATTTCCCTTGGCAGGGTGCCTCGCAGCCCAGCCCTTGACACGGACGCTCGGAGCAGATAAAAGTAGTGGGGGAGGAGGAAGCAGCCCGGGCTCGGGACGTGTCCCCTCCCCAAAAGATGAGCGGGTGCTTGGTAGTGCCGGCAGCCAGGAGAGCGAAGGGAAACCGGCTGCCGGCGAGAGTCCTGTTCACCCGGACACACGTAAAGACGACGAGAGCCAGCATGGCGTAGTGGTGAAGAGCAGGTGCACTCTAATCTGGAGCACTGGGTTTGATTCCCCCGCTCTGCCCCTTGAGCTGTGGAGGCTTATCTGGTGAACCAGGTTAGCTTGTGCGCTCCAGCTGGGTGGCCTTGGGCTAGCCACAGTTCTTTGGAGCTCCCTCGGCCCCACCCATCTCTCAGGGTGTTTGTTGGGGGGGGGGGAGGGAAAGGAGATTGTAAGCCCCTTTGAGTCTCCTTACAGGAGAGAAAGGGGGGATATAAATCCAAAGAAGTCATCGTTGTCATCATCGTTGTCGTCGTCGTCATCGTCCTCTTCTTCTTCTCCTCCTCCTTCCTCCTCTTCTTCTTCTCCCTCCTTCCTCTCCTTCTCCTCCTTCTTCCCCTTCCCCTCCTCCTCCCTCCTTCTCCCTCCTCCTCCTCTTCTTCCTCTTCCTCCCTTCTCCTCCTCCTCCTCCCTCCTCCTTCCCCTCTCTCTCCCTCCCTCTTCTCCTCCTCCTTCCTCTCCCTCCTCCTCCTCCTCCTTCTTCTTGGGGATGAGGTACCTGAAGGATTGCCTTTTCTCATACTGTCCTCCCCCCACCCCCCACCAGTGAAGATTTGCCACTTAAACCCCTGTTTCTCCACCACTATTACAGACGGGGCATTTTTTGTGGTGGCACCTCATCCAGTGGAGTTTCTGTCCCTTGAAGACACCTGGTCCCCTCCCGCATTCTTTCACCCCACATGCCAGCACCCGGCCAGTCACAGTTCTTCGGAGCTGTGTCAGCCACACCCACCACAGGGTGCTAGTTGTGAGGGCAAGCGAGATTGTCAGTCCTTTGAGTCTCCTTACAGGGGATAGCAACCAAACTCTTCTCCCCTTCCTCCTGGAGCCCTGCAGCAACAAGGTGGCAATCCAGGCGAGACAGCCCCATCCCGCGCTGGGCCGCTGGCAGCCGCTCATCTCTGCAAATTGGGAGCATTTAGTTGATGGAAAATCCTGTGGGCAAGAGCCAGACGCTGGCGAATCGAGGAGGCCGCTTACCGGGCAGCAGTTCTGTCTGGGGGTTTGATTTCAACATGTTTGTCTTCGCAGCTGGCAAATGGAAATCTTTGATCAGCCAGAAAGGAACGCCTGCGCCGGTCTAATCTGCAAAGGAAGCGCCGGGCCGCCTTTCCAGAAAGCGGAACCTCCTGGGAAATTTGGAGAAGGGATTAGAGGCGAAATGTTTGCCTTTGCAAAATATCCGGCTCTCACACACACGTCGCGGTGCCAGCGGAGCCAGAATTATCCTCCCGGGTTGCCAACCTTTTTACAGGTTCTTGCGCGGTGCCTTTTAACAGCCATTGGATCTGCAGATCTTGCAGGGGAGCTGAAATAACCAAATGGAGACTATTGTGCTTTAGTTGCCGTACGAGAAGACCACGGTCCCTGGAAAAGACAATCATGCTTGGAAAAGCGGAAGGCAGGAAGAAGGGAGATGATTGAGGATGTAAAGCACACAATCATAAATTTTGGAGGTAGTTAATCTAGAGGGTCACCACTAAAGAACCAGCCTGGTGTAGTAGTTAAGAGCAGGTGAACTCTAATCTGGAGAACCGGGCCTGATTCCCTGCTCTGCCACTTGAGCTGTGGAGGCTTATCTGGTGAACCTGTGGAGGCTTATCTGGTGAGCTCCCAAAGGCACCTGGTGGGCCACTGCGATGTAGCAGAGAGCTGGACTAGATGGACTCTGGTCTGATCCAGCTGGCTTGTTCTTGTGTTCTTATGTTCTTATGAACCTGACTAGCTTGTCCACTCCAACACAAGCCATTTGGGTGACCTTGGGCTAGTCACAGTTCTTTGGAGCTCTCTCAGCCCCACCCACCTCACAGGATGTTTGTTGTGAGGGGGTGGAAGGGAAAGGAGTTTTAAGCCCCCCAGGAAAGAAAGCGTGGTTAAGAGCAGGTGGATTCTAATCTGGAGAACCGAGTTTGATTCCCCATTCCTCCACCTGGAGCTGCAGGGATTACTCCAGAACTAGATAAGCCTCCGCACTCCTACATTCCTGCTGGGTAACCTTGGGCCAGTCACAGTCCTCTCGGAACTCTCTCAGCCCCACCTGGCTCACCTGGTGTCTGTTGTGGGGAGAGGAAGGGAAAGTAGCTTGTAAGTCACCTTGGGAGAGGGGGGGATATAAATCCAAAGAGTCATGCGTTGTCTCATCATCGTTGTAAATTAGTCGTGTAGTCCTCTTCTTCTTCTTCTCCTCCTCTCCTCCTCCTCCTCCTTCTTCTTCCTCTCCCTCTTCTTCTTCTCCTTCTTCTTCCTCTCCTCCTCTCCTCCTTCTCCTCCTTCTCCTCCTCCTCCTTCTTCTTCCTCTTCCTCTCCTTCTCCTCCTCCTCCTCCTCCTTCCTCTCTCTCTCCCTCTCCCTCTTCTCCTCCTCCTTCCTCTCCCTCTCTTTCTGCCTTTCTCCTTCTCACTTCTTTCTTCTTCTCCTTCTTCTCCTTTTCTCCTCCTCCTCTCCCTCCTCCTTCCTCTCCCTCCTCCTCCTCCTCCTTCTTCTTGGGGATGAGGTACCTGAAGGATTGCCTTTTCTCATACTGTCCTCCCCCCACCCCCCACCAGTGAAGATTTGCCACTTAAACCCCTGTTTCTCCACCACTATTACAGACGGGGCATTTTTTGTGGTGGCACCTCATCTGTGGAGCACCCTGTCCTTTGAAGCACACCTGGTCCTCCTTGGTATCTTTCCTCCCACACATGCCAGCTGGGTGACCTTGGGCTGAATCACAGTTCTTGAGCTGTCTCAGCCACCACCTCACAGAGGTGCTAGTTGTGGGGAGGGTAAGAGATTGTCCAGCCCCGAGTCTCCTTGGGAGAGAAGGGGATATAAATCCAAACTCTTCTCCCTCTTCCTCCTTGAGCCCTTAAAATAAGGTGGCAATCCAGGCATAGAGACAGCCCATCCTGTGCGTCGCTGGCAGCCGTTCATCTCGCAAATTGGAAAGCATTTGAAGGATGGAAAAATCCTGTGCGTTGTTTGCACAAGCGTGTCGAGGAGTGCAGCACTACAATGGGCAGCAGTTCCTGTCTGGGGTTTAGAGTTTCAAGCCATAGCCATTTTCTAACAATAGCCGATTACCGGCTGGCAAATGGAAATCTTTGATCAGCCAGAAGAGCCTCTTGCCCGGTCCTAATCTGCAAAGGCGGGCCGCGCTTCCAAGCCGGAACCTCCTGGGAAATTTGGAGAAGGGATTAGAGGCGAAATGTTTGCCTTTGCAAAATATCCGGCTCTCACACACACGTCGCGGTGCCAGCGGAGCCAGAATTATCCTCCCGGGTTGCCAACCTTTTTACAGGTTCTTGCGCGGTGCCTTTTAACAGCCATTGGATCTGCAGATCTTGCAGGGGAGCTGAAATAACCAAATGGAGACTATTGTGCTTTAGTTGCCGTACGAGAAGACCACGGTCCCTGGAAAAGACAATCATGCTTGGAAAAGCGGAAGGCAGGAAGAAGGGAGATGGATTGATATGATCAAGGAAGCCACAACCTTCGTTTTCCAAGACCTAAACAAGGATGTTAATAATCATAAATTTTGGAGGTAGTTAATCTAGAGATTGCCACTAAAGAACCAGCACAATTGTGTACTGGTTAAGAGCAGGTGAACTTCCCTATCTGGAGAGCAGACCTGATTCCCTGCTCTGCCAGCGGCTGTAGGCTTATCTGGTGAGAACCTGTGGAGGCTTATCTGAGTGAGCCCCAAAGGCACCTGGTGGGCCACTGCGAGTAGCAGAGAGCTGGACTAGATGGACTCTGGTCTGATCCAGCTGGCTTGTTCTTGTGTTCTTATGTTCTTATGAACCTGACTAGCTTGTCCACTCCAACACAAGCCATTTGGGTGACCTTGGGCTAGTCACAGTTCTTTGGAGCTCTCTCAGCCCCACCCACCTCACAGGATGTTTGTTGTGAGGGGGTGGAAGGGAAAGGAGTTTTAAGCCCCTCAGGAAAGAAAGCGTGGTTAAGAGCAGGTGGATTCTAATCTGGAGAACCGAGTTTGATTCCCCATTCCTCCACCTGAGCGGCAGTGGATTATCTGGTGAACCAGATGTGTTTCCGCACTCCTACATTCCTGCTGGGTAACCTTGGGCCAGTCACAGTCCTCTCGGAACTCTCTCAGCCCCACCTGGCTCACCTGGTGTCTGTTGTGGGGAGAGGAAAGTAGCTTGTAAGTCACCTTGAGGAGAGAATATAAATCCAAACCTCCTCCTCCTCCTCCTCCTCCTCCTCCTCCTCCTCCTCCTCCTCTTCGTCTTCTTCGTCTTCTTCGTCTTCTTCGTCTTCTTCGTCTTCTCCTTCGTCTTCTTCTTCTTCTCCTTCTTCTCCTTCTCCTCCTCCTCCTCCTCCTCCTCCTCCTCCTCCTCCTCCTCCTCCTCCTTCTTCTTCTTCTTCTTCTTCTTCTTCTTCTTCTTCTTCTTCTTCTTCTTCTTCTTCCTCCTCCTCCTCCTCCTCATTCACCAAAGCCACAGTGTAGCACTGTATCTCCATGATTGTTAACCATGGTTCACACCAACCACAGTTCGCATAATCAGAGTTCCTTTGGAAACTCCAGTTATGGGACAATCCCGGCAGCATTGAACCACGGTTTTCACACGTGCAGAAAACATTCTATTATGATTATTTACTTGTTTAGTATATTTCTGCGCCGCTTAACTTACCCAGTGAATCTCTGCATGTCCCGATAATCTTCACCAGCTGTTTTTTTGAGAAGGATTCAGCTGCTGTTAAAGGCGCAGGAGCAAACCAAGTTGTGCGCCTGGGTCCGTTGGCAACGGCGCGTCCTGCTTTTCTGAGAACAGACTTGGCGTCGGCATCGCAGCTGACAGAGGAATATTTTGTTGTTGTGAACATGCCTTCCCTCTCTTTTCTCAGAAGAACAGCTGTTCTCTTTAATCTTTTGGGAGTGGCTAAGTGGGGAAAAACATTATTTGTGATAGATTTTGTGGCTGGAGGGAAACCAGTTTTGCCTGGTGTGTCCATCCCCCCCTCACACTTTTACACTGTTGAATGCCGCAACTTGCTGCGTACTTGCCTGATGTCCTAAGACAATAGTCTTCGATGCGAAGTGACTAGTTTCCTCGGTGACTACTCTCCTCAGGGGTCCGAGAATGCAGGCGGGCTGCCCCGTGTTTCCTCCCAGTGCCCAGAAGCGTAGAGCGGGGTCTCCAACATGGTGCCCGAGGGGCCCTGGCACCTGCCAGCATCTGTCTTGGCACTCACCAAACATGTTTAAAAAGTGGGTGGCACCAAGTGGGACTCTTGCCCCGCTGGGCCTCTGTTTGGCCAACTGGAGATCTGATACTGGGAAAGAGGAATGTGAAAGAGAATAAATAGTCTTTGATGCGAATAAATAGTCTCTCTCTCTATACACACACACACACACACATCACCTTAACATCACTGGGACCCATTTCCTTCTCTTGTCTGGGGAGGGTGGTATATGGGCTTCGTGGGTTACTATTTTAGAATATACTGGTTTTAAAATTTTATGTTTATGTATGACTTTATGTTGTTCACCGCCCTGAGCCCTTCGGGGATAGGGCGGTATATCAAATTTAATAATACACACACACACACACACACACACACACACACACACACACACACACACACACACACACACACACACACACATATATATACACACACACACATACAATTATATATATATGCACATATATACACATACACACATATATACACACACATACATATACACACACACATATATACACACACACATATACATACACACACACACATATACACATATACATACACACACACATATATACAATTATATATATATACACATATATACACACACATATATACAAACACATACATATACACATATACACACACATATATACAATTATATATATACACACATATACACACACATATATACAATTATATATATACACACATATACACACACACATATACACACACACATATACACACATACACACATACATACATACATACATACATACATACATACATACATACATACATACATACATACATACATACATACATACATACATATAAATCAGGGGTAGGGAACCTTTAACACTCAAAAGAGCCATTTGGACCCGTTTTCCACGGGAAAAGAAAACACTTGGAGCCGCAAATAATTTTTGACATTTAAAATAAAGATGACACTATATATATAGGGTTTTTTTAACCTTTTACTCCGCTCATTCTGAGAAGCGCATGGATGCGCCCGCCCTGCTATACCAGGCGAACTGAGACAAAACCGACAGCTTCATTGCTTATAGCCAGCGGGCATAGCGCCCGCCCCGCTCCAATGGGGTGGGCGAGAGGGGAAGCCCGCGGCATGACCCAACCGACCGTGGGCGGTTAGTGCGCCATCCCTGCTGCCTGCAGGGCGGGCAAAGATGAACTGGTGGCTCAGCTCATGGAACCACAGTGCAAAGGGACGGAAGAGCCATCATGCGACTCTCGGGCCTGCAGTTCCCCTACCCCTGATATAAATGCATACACATATACACACGCATATATTATATATATACGTATATACGCACAGCGCACGACACACACACATACACACACACATACATACACACATACATACATACACACATACATACATACATACACACACACACACATACATACATACATAAGCATAAGCATTTTTATTGTCATTGTGCACGCACAACGAAATTTACACATACATACATACATACATACATACATACATACATACATACATACATACATACATACATACATACATACATACATACATACATACATACATATAACTGCTTTTATCCCCTACATTTGGGCTTAGTCTTTGTGTGGCTCCACCTCCCGCAGTGGCCATTTTATGCCTGACTCCACCTCTCACGGAAGCCATTTTGCAGTTCTGCCAGCCATGCAGTGTCAAGAGTTCCAAAGGTGCCCATAGATTCAAAAAGCGTGTGGCCTCCTGGCATAGAAGTCTGGGCGTATTCTAGGGCGTGTGGCCAGTTCTCGGGGGGAAGCTGAGCAAACCAAGAGGCCTGCCCCCCTCCCCCCCATTTACTGAGTGTTATGCCAATCCTAAGCATGCACCCATAGAGAAAATGCCTTCCAGAGTCCACTGTTGTTAGGATCTGGGTGCGAGACCAGTGCTTCCTGTAAAGCACACTTGCTCCGTTCCCAGTTCTGACCTCCACAGCTCCTAGTGGGGGGAGGCTGGAGCAGCCCCGACACAAATTTCCTTCTTTCTTTTGAGCTAACTCATGCACCAGGCAAAAGTTCACTAGCTGCAACTTCGCGATGGCACACGGTGCCTTCTTTCTGGTTTTTGGTAGCGTTCGCTCCCTGCTGTTTGCATAGCAACAACAGGACCCCCTTCGGCAGAGAGACGGCACTTTGTTTAATTCTTGGCCCCCTGTGAGACGGCGAGCAAGGATGCTTGCTGGTGGAACACTGCTGAGGTGCGGTCCCCCCCGGGAACGGTCCGCCTCGCTCGGCCTGAGTCACTCCTTCCCCTGCATTAATTCCTTCCCGAGTCCCACTGGAGCGCAGGCAATTACAGGATCGATTCCCGGCAAGGGGAGTGGCACGGGAGGTGCTAGACGGGGCAGGCTGCGATGCCTCCGCCGGGCCAGGCAGAAGGCAGAACGGCCTGCCTATTTGGGCACATCGTTCTGCGCCAACTGGAACCCGGCGTGCACAGGCTGGTCCCTCTGCCCCAGAAGTGGGATCCAGCAGGTTCTCACAGGTTCCCGAGAGTAGGTTACTAATTATTTGCGTGTGCCGAGAGGGGGTTACTCATGGGTGATTTGGCCACGCGGTTTTTGCCTTAGTTACGCCCCTCCTCTCAGCAGTAGCGCGCAGAACTGGAAGCAGTCTAGCAGGAGGTGCACTGGCGTGCGCGGCAGCCTGCTTGTACGTAGATTCGTTTCCCGCCCAAGGACCGGCGCAGCGGCTGCATCCTACCACAGCCCCGCCCAGGAATGCCCCACCCCCGGAATGCCTGGCCACGCCCCCGTCGTGCCCCACCCAGCCCCATTGGCGCTACGCCACAGTTTGAATCCCACCACCGTGGGAATCTGTTACTAAAAATTTTGGATCCCACCAGTGCTCTGCCCCCATCTATGGTCATATAACGGAGAGCTGTAGCATCAGAGGGAACACAAGGAGGCAGAGGCGTATCTGGGGAAAATGTAGCCCGGTCCAAAATCTGAGTTCCCCGACCCCCCCGTATGGGCAGCCACCCTCCCCCACCATGACCAAACAAATTTTTTTGCACCAGGTCTTGATGTCAGTATATGGACCCAGGGGGAGGAGGAGGGGAGGGGGCGATTTTCTCCCCCCCTGTGACAAAATGGCCACAGCCCAGGGACATTTGACCTCGTATGTCCCCCTGGGCAGTACACCCCTGCAAGGAGACTCCCTGTTCAAATCTCATTGCAACCACATCTCTCAGCTCCCCCCCAACATCCGTGAAGCAGGGTCTGCCCAATCACACCCCAAACTGGGTTGGGTCCCATTTTTAGAGCGCCGCTTCTCCTGCGATAGGTGGGCGTCAAAATCCTCTCCCCTCAAAAGCAGTCTATCTTCCTTACCTGCTTTCCCAGTCTTGGCTCCTGCCAAGCGAGCGTTGATTCAGAAAGCTGACAGGAAAATGCCTGGGGATAGTTGTGTGTGTCTGTTTGTGTGCGCCCTTCACTTGTTAAAACACACCCTGTGCTGTAAAAGTCAGCCCCCTTTCTTGCTTTATATATGACTAGCAGGGCGCCCGTGCTTCACTATGCATACTTCATCACAGGCTCTCTATGAATTTCGGGGTGACATTCAACATACTTCTTTACAGCCTCTTTGTGAACTTTGGGGTGGCATGCAGCATATTTCCTCACAGCCTGTCTGTGGACTGATGGGTTTGTTTTCGCATATTTTGCAGCAGCTTCCTGTAGTTGTCTTTTTCTAATGCAATGTGTTATTGCTCTCTTTCACCTGGTGGGCTCCAAAAGACGTCATGTGGAAGCAGCCGTTGTATTTTCGGGATGCAGAAAGGAAGTGTTCTGCCATTGGATGCTGATGAGTGAGAAGGCTGTGAAGAGGTTCAGGGTAGGGTTGAAGGGCAGGGAGCTGGACTGTACCGCCACTGCAGCACATTCCTGGGGACTCATCCCGCCACTTCAGAGCACGACACCAAGCACAGGGTGATCGTAGGCCGAGAGCAGTAAACTTGTCTGCACAGTAATCAATCTGATGTCCATCTGCAAAACAAATGTTTAGTAGTCCAAGGTGATAGTGTGGCTTGTAATCATTTTGATAGTATTTGGCTGTAGCGGGGTTGTTAACGTGAGGGTGAGTGGAGGAGTACTTTTTCACAGCCTGTCTGTTAACTTCGGGGTGACATTCAGCATGCTTTTTTGCAGCCTGTTTGTTGAAGCTGGCTGTGTTTAACTGTCACCCTTAGAAGGTTTGTGCAGCATATCTGTGGACTGAGGGGCTGATTTGCCCTTAGAATGTTTGTGCAGATGGCCAGAGATGAGCAGTGAAAACAGTAAATGTGTAATAACTCGAGTAAAACTGAATATTTTGAAAAATCCTTTCTTAGTGAGCACCTAAACCACATAATGAACCGGTGTGCCAAATTTCAACATTGTAGGTTCGGTGGTTTTTGAGTTCTGTGCATGAGTCAGTGAGTGGTATTTCGCATGGATAGATATAGATTCGGCACTGACTGTGAACAGATGTTGCGAGTTTTGAGCATCGCAGGTGTGCTCCTTTATTATGTGGAGGTAAAGTTGCCAGCTCTAGGTTGAGAATTACTTGGAAATTTTGGGGTGGAGCCTGAGGAAGGGAGGGTTTGGGGAAGGGCCTTGGCAGGTATCAGAATGTCAGAATGTCAGCAGTGTGATGCGACGGCCAACAAAGCCAATTCGATTCTAGGCTGTATCAGTAGGAGTACAGTGTCCAGATCGAGGGATGTAATTGTATCTTCATGCCAGCCACAGATGCAGACGAAACGTCAAGAGAAAATGCTACGGGAACACGGCCATACAGCCTGGAAACCCCACAACACCCCAGTGATTCCGGCCATGAAAGGGAGAATAATTGTTATTGGGTTTTGCTGAATGCTGGCTTGTTCCCCCAAACATGGTGGCGTATCACCTTTGACATGTGTGTCATAAGTTTGCCAGCACTGTGCGAGAAGAACCCGACGGGGGTCAGACTGAAAGCCCCTCAAGTGCAGCCCCCGGCTTAACCCCCGGAGGAACTTACGGCTGCGAGGCAGAGCATCCGCTTTCTAGCAGGAGTTCCCTGGTTGAGTGTCTGGCATTTCCAGCTTAAAAGCACTCAAGGTACTGAGGAAGCTCCTCCCGTGTGCGAAATCCAGCCAGCCTGCTTTGCAGTCAGAGAAGGCAGCACGGAGCCGGGCGGATGAGAGGCCAACCCTGCGGAAGGCATTCGTACATTCCCAGCCCTGGCCATTCTCCGGTGCCTGTGCGAAGCTCACCTGCGAGATGTGGAGCGGCCAGCAGCTGATACGTCGAGGTAGGCTGCGCCTTAACATGGAGGCCCCGCGTAGATCTCTGATGGCCGCCGGTAGCCGCGAAAGATCTTCCACTCGGTGTTTTTATAGCAGGTCGCCATTGCTGTCTTTCGCGGCCGCTGATCGCGCCGTACTTTTTGCAGGCCTCCTGATGCACAGATATAGGATGGGGATCACCTGGCTTGACAGCACTACATGCGAAAGGGGTCTGGGAGTCTTAGTAGACCACGAACTGAGCGTGAGTCAGCAGTGTGATGCGGCGGCCAAGAAAGATAAATGCGATTCTGGGCTGTATCAATAGGAGCATAGTGTCTAGATCAGTGATCGCGAACCTTTTCGAGACCGAGTGCCCAAACTGCAACCCAAAACCCACTTATTTATCGCAAAGTGCCGGCAATTTAACCTAAATACTGAGGTTTTAGTTTACAAAAAATGGTTGGCTCTGAGACATGCGTTACTCGGGAGTAAGCTTGGTGGCAGTCAGTGGCTTTGCTTTGAAGCAACCGGGCAACTCTTCCAACGGGTGAATCATGACCCTAGGAGGGTTTGCTCAGAAGCAAGCCCATTGCCAGCAACCGAGCTTACTCCCAGGTAAAGGATCGCGCTTTAGTTCTTCGCATGAAAATCAGGGGGGTTTAACAGCGCTTAACAGGGTTACGCACACTGCTTCCCCAAAACTAGGTCTTAGGTGTAATGCTAATAATCAAGCCCAGTGGCCCAGGCCAGCCTAGATGTGTGTGTTTGCGCGGGCCCACAGATAGGGCTGTGAGTGCCACCTCTGGCACCCGTGCCTTAGGTTCGCCACCACTGGTCTAGATCGAGGGATGTAATTGTGCCTCTCTATTCTGCACTGGTTAGACCTCACCTGGAATATTGTGTACAGTTCTGGGCAGCGCAATTCAGGAAGGAGATTGACAAGCTGGAATGGGTCGAGAGGAGGGCAACCAAAATGGTGAAAGGTCTGGAATCCATGTGCTACGAGGAGAGACTTAGAGAGCTAGGGATGTTTAGTTTGGTGAAGGTGAAGAGGTGACATGATAGCCCTGTTTAGATATTTGAAGGGATGCCATGTTGGGGAGGGAGCAAGCTTGTTTTCTGCGGCTCCAGAGACCGGGACCAGGAGTAATGGGTTCAAGGTGAAGGAAAAGAGATTCCACCTAAACATCAGGAACAACTTGCTGACCATCAGGGCTGTTTGACAGTGGAATTCACTACCCCGGAGTGTGGTGGAGTCTCGTTCTTTAGAGGTTTAGAAAGAGAGGCTGGATGAATGTATGTTGGGACTTCGGAGTGTCGTGCCCTTATATAAAGCCGTGGTGCGACCGCACTTGGAGTCCTGTGTTCAGTTCTGGTCGCCGCATCTCAAAAAGGATATCGAAGAGATAGAAAAAGGGCAGAGAAGGGCAACGAGGATGATTGAGGGACTGGAGCACCTTCCTTGTGAGGAGAGGCTGCAGCGTTTGGGGCTCTTTAGTTTGGAGAGGAGACGTCTGAGGGGGGATAGGATTGAAGTCTATAAACTTATGCATGGGGTAGAAAATGTGGACAGAGAGAAATGTTTCTCTCTTTCTCACAGTACTAGAACCAGGGGGCATCCATTGAAAATGCTGGGGGGAAGAATTAGGACTAATCAAAGGAAACACTTCTTCACGCAACGTGTGATCGGTGTTTGGAATATGCTGCCACAGGAGGTGGGGATGGCCACTAACCTGGATAGCTTTAAAAAGGGCTTGGACAGATTTATGGAGGAGAAGTCAATCTATGGCTACCAATCTTGATTCTCCTTGATCTCAGATTGCGAATTCCTTAGCAGACCAGATGCTCAGCAGCAGCAGCCGCAGAAGGCCCTTGCTTTCACCTCCTGCATGTGAGCTCCCAAAGGCACCTGGTGGGCCACCGCGAGGAGCAGAGTGCTGGACTAGATGGACTCTGGTCTGATCCAGCAGGCTCGTTCTTATGTTCTTATGTTCTAGTGCTTTGATCATGTGTTCCTGCATGGCAGGGGGTTGGACTGGATGGCCCTTGGGGGTCTCTTCCAACTCTATGATTCTATGATTCTACGCCGCTCAGCTCTGAACCAACCACTCAGTTCTAGGCAGGACAGTCTTTGTGAATAGCCAGCATCGGTATTTCAGCACAGAAGGGGGCCCCAGTCTGCAGACCCACCGTGAAGTGAAGTGGCTGACAACCACAGAACTGGGGCAAGAGACAGTAGTTCTGGGAGGAGGAGGAGGAGGAGGAGGAGGAGGAGGAGGAGGAGGAGGAGGAGGAGGGGAAGAGGGTTTTTTAAAGCATTAAAAGGGAGATGATGCTAGCCAGGTGCTTTCAAGCCAAAGTGAAACCACTCCTGCCCATTGAAATATGCCTCTTGGTACTGTGATACTTCCTTAACTCACGCAGACGAGGGATGCAGCTGCCGGCACTCTCTTCAATTGAGGTTTCTATTATGATCCTATCGGAGAAGCGCTGGCTGTATCTCGAACGTCGATAACTGGTTAATGGAGAGCCGCCCAGAGGCTTTGCAGAACGGCCGAGGACCGTCTCGGTCCAGACAGCTGCGTATTAACTCCCACATCGCCTCGCCCGATGACAAACGGCCTTGCCTGCCGGTAAACCAATAAGCCGAATGCCCACACTCGGTTCCTTGCCCAGGAGAGACAGCCGAGGCTGCTGTTAATGCCCTGGGTTGCCAAGGCAACTGTGACAGGAGCGGGCGGCAGGGATGGAAAAACAGGGGTCTGTGGTGAGTGGATCAACGAGGTCTCGGCCGCTGGGATAGAATCCTGGGAAGTCGTGAACTTGAAAACGTTCGAGCATAAAGCGAGGGCTGGACGCGTTCCGTCGGGTTGGTGCAGAGACATGGCCGACCAGGATGTACGATGTTCGGTTTGACTTTATATTCAGATCTGCGCTTCTCCCATCAGAAGAAGAAGAAGAATTTGGATTTATATCCCCCCTTTCTCTCCTGCAGGAGGCTCGAAGGGGCTGACAATCTCCTTGCCCTTCCACCCTCACAACAAGCACCCTGTGAGGTAGGTGGGGCTGAGAGAGCTCCAAGAAGCTGTGACTAGCCCAAGGTCACCCAGCTGGCGTGTGTGGGAGTGCCCAGGCTAATCTGAATTCCCCAGAGAAGCCTCCACAGCTCAGGCAGCAGAGCGGGGAATCAAACCCGGTTCCTCCAGATTAGATACACGAGCTCTTAACCTCCTACGCCACTGCTGCTCTCAGGGACTTGGAGTGGCCTACAGGGACTTGGAGTGGCCTACAACAGGGACTTGGAGTGACCTACAACAAACATTTGAAATACCAGGTATAAAACAACAGCAACTTAACGATGAAAAGTCAGAGCTAGCTTGTCAATAAGCAGTTCCCCCCAATAGCCATTTCTGGACAACCAAATTAAAACACCTTGAGGCAGGGAATAAATCGTTTCCTCTTGAGAGTTTCGCATAGTTTTTAGCCCAAAACGTTTTATTTCCAGCTTCAAAACAATTTATTTGCAGCCTGTTCTCTAGTGATTCTTTTTCTGAACACGTTTTGAAAACATTTTCATTTGTTGTGCGTAGGACTGTAAGACATTTCCCATGCCTCCCGGATCTCCTCATTGGCGCCGTTTCCTGAGCCCTTTTCTACTGTCCCAGCAGAAGCTGTTGTGGCTGCTGCTTAGGGTGTGGATTCCACACCACTCCAGGAATAATAATGGGGGTGGTGGTGGTTCTGCAGCTCAGTGGGAGAGCATCTGCTTGGCATGTAGAAGGTTCCGGGTTCAATCCCTGGCAGCTCCCATTCAAGGGACCAGGCAGTAGGTGATGAGTTAGGCCTTTCTGTGCTCGAGACCTTGGGGAGCTGCTGCCAGATTAGACAATAAGGCAACATCTTGTGTGTTCATAAAATCACTTGGGATATGTGGTGGACAAGAGGTCTGTGCTTCCATTTGTCAATGTTAAAACAAGCATCACCTTGTTGAGCTGACCAGTGCTCCAGCTTAGGCAGCATCCCTTCTCCGACAGCAGCCCATTCACCTTCCAGCTGCTCGGCTGCATCCACCACATCGAAGCAAAAAGAAGGTGGAACAGAACATGCTCACATGAACTAAAAAAACCCCTCACTTGACACTCACTACTAAAAACCCCTCACTTGACACTCACTACTAAAAACCCCTC